>NC_056727.1:1134734082-1134826582 GCF_019279795.1 Protopterus annectens | reverse complement strand
TTTGTTAAATGGAAAGGTACATAGTACATAGTATAATCAGGGTTGGCCTTTGTTCAACTGGTGCCCTCGGCAAAAGGGCTCCATAGCACCTCCTATACCACCTGGAGCCCCCATCCTGGTCTACTACATCATCCAGATTACTTTTTTCTTTATTTTTCTCACAGTTTGTCTTACTCTTCAGTTTTTCCTACTGTCATTCAACACATTTTAAAGAAACCATTTCTTTACTGCAAAAAATAAATAAATACTGGAAAAGTGGCCCTGCTAGAATGATGCCCTAGGTGGCTACCTAGTTGACCTATGCCTAATGCTGGCTATAAGTATAATCAACTACAAAAATTGCAAGACATTCAAAGATACAAAGGAAATAAGGAAAATTGGTAATATAGAAAAAAAACTAATATAATATATATAAATGTTAGTAATACCTAAGAATACCTAATATAATATATATAAATGTTAGTAATACCTATGAATACCTAATATAATATATATAAATATTAGTAATACCCATGAATACCTAATATAATATATATAAATATTAGTAATACCCATGAATACCTAATATAATATATATAAATGTTAGTATTACCTATGAAAATGAGTACAAAGACATTTTCAAAATGGCAGTGAAGGAAAGTGTAGAAGTAATATATAAAGAGTTATATACAAGAGTTCAGTTGCTCAAGTGAAAACAAGTAGTATTAACAATTTTCAAATGGAGATACATACAAAGATATGTACAAATATTTCCAGCACGGACATTAATGCCCTTCTAGTCTGCCAATATACCAAAAAGAATTGTTTCATAATAAGTGCCCATGCTGATCTCAAAAATATCTGAACTAATGCTTGCTTTAATGTAATTTAGTAGTTGTTTCTATGCATCAGCTGCGATCGGAGAAACCCAATTAGCGCACTTCTCATTCCTATAGAACATACTACATAGGTTGTGTGATGATGATTCTCTTCTACTGTTTGATAATCCCAAACATTCTCAGCGGTATTTGCTTCAAAATGCTCAATATACCTGAATAAGATCTCTTCTTAAATACCTGTATGAGACACTGTACAAGTTTAAATATTTTAGTCTTTCATAGTAACTTAAATTTTCACAACCATGGATGCCCTTGGTATATTTCTGATGTACTGTTTCCAGTTTCCTCATGCTTTTTCTTACAAGGTTTCCATATTGTTATTCCTTACTCAGGTTTGGGTCTAATGTAACTAACAAGCATTATGCAACTTATCGTTCTCAAACTAGCATTAACCAAATGGTTGATATGATTAGAAAAACTCATAGCTGAATCTACCCATATAACCAGGTCCTTAAATGAATCGATAATTTCAATCAGTGTGTGTTGTATTACATATTCACCTTTCAGTTTATGCCTCCCAAATCTCATATGCTTAGTGTTCCATGCATTTATCAGCATATTATTTCTCTGTGCCCAAATTCTCAGTTTAGTCAAGTTCTTTTGCAGACATGCCATATCTGTAAAACATGTAATCATTTTACCCGTTTTCAAGTCATCTGCGTACATATAGACTGTAGAACACTACAGATGAAAAAGATAGGTCTGAAAGATACAATCTAAACAAGTATGGGTCTAGCACACAGTCCTTGGGACACCTTGACTGTAACCAAGAATTTAACCTGTCCAACTGCTGTATGATACTTGCCATGTCCTATTTGTAAGCCATGCAACTATCCTTCTTATTAAGAGTACATCAATACCTAATTTTTCTAACTTGATCAGTGTTTTTTGTATGACTCTGCCAAAACCTGAAGTTAAATCTATATAAATTGCATCACAGTGCAATTTTTCATTCAATGCTGTTTTATATTGTTATAGAACATCATGTTACAGGCGGGAGTAGATCTATCTTCAACATATGCATGCTGAAATATGGTTTCAAGTTCCAGCCTTTCCAGTTCTGGCAATAACTTATCTAATATTACCTTCTCCATTATTTTTCTACAACATGAAAGCAGACTTAAGGGCCTGTGCGACTCTGGGTTTGTCCTACTCCCATATCCATTAAAGACAGGTTTAATAAGTGCTTGCCTCCAATCTTGAGGAATCTCTCCATATTTATGCAGCCTAGTAAATAATAGATATAATGGTACTATTATAGCTTGCTGAAGTATTCTGAGGTCATTATTACTAATTCTGTAGTTCTTTTTCAATATAATCTAATTTGATTTCTATATCTGAGGTTACCAGGATATCACTAGGAATGCTTATCAGCCCTTTGTCGAAACAATCTGTTGTGCATAACATTTTGTAACTATATCTATAATCTGTTATGCCTGAGAATAAATATTAGAACCTACACACAATTTATCAATTTGTATGCCTTTAGTTCTTCTACATCTTATAGATCTATAAAATGGTTTCCTATTATGTTCGATATCTTTATATAAATGTTCTTAAATTTTTCTTGATTGCACTGTTGCCTTACACTGCGCATAATTTGTTTGCCAAGCTTGTTTATTTCAGTTTACAAAGCTGTAGCTTGACCTATTTTCCATTTCTTATATTTTTTTACTCTCACCTTAATCAGGTATCTTGTTCTTATGGAAATAAGTCTCTGTGACGATGTATGCCTAGATGCTGATGTTAAACATTGTTTTTTTTTATTTTCTGCACTGAACCAATTTCTCTTTCAAACCTTTCCACATTCCTTTTTTCATTTTTTCCACTGAACACATCACTCCAATTTGTTTTACATAGTGACTATTTTGCTTTCATATGATTTGTAATTAGTATACTGTGTATTGATTTAGATTTCAGTTTGGCAGAATTAACTAGCAACAAATTAACCTTTATAGCTCCAAGATCACAATGCAACAATGGACATGAAGCTTGACATGAAATAACAGGAATTTCTTTAGGAACACAAACAATGTCTAGTGTGTTCCATTCCCTTGTATTTTTTTTCACAATCTTAAGCAATTGTTGCTCCTGAACATACGTTCTGAATGATTTCTTTAATAATGCTGTTAAATAAATATTATTCCAGTCTATTTCTGGTAGATTTAAGTCCCCAACCACTATTATTCTTCCTTCCCATGTTTAATTAAAAAAAATGTATAGATTCCTCTAGGTCATCAGCACTCGACTTTGATGTTATATACACCCCAACAATTGTTATATGTTCCAGGGTTGCCTTTATTGTCAAAGTTTCACAATCTATAGTACTGGTGTTGTCACCAAACATGTAATAATCACAGGTCTCATAATTATCTTTAATCCCTATCATAACACCTCCACCTGATTTTTCGATAGAATGTCTGTTACAGTAAAAATATTTATACCTTGACAGAGCTGGTTTCCAGTCATCGTTCTTTAACAGTGTTTCAGAATTTTTGCAGAATGTAGCAAATTTTCCAATAAAAAAAGCTTTATTATTAATGTTCCTAGCATTAACAACCATCAGAGATGCATCAAATATTACTATATGTGAACTGTTAAATTTTCAACCTTGCAAAAATCCTGCCTTGTGTTTGTCAAATATTGCAAAATGTCTGCTGCAAAAATTCTCTTCCCTAATCTTGACAAATGCATACCATCCTGTCTGAACACATCTGCCCAAAATTATGGCTTGATGTTCTACATAATTCCATTGTTAAACAGGTCTTTGTTCATGCAGGTATTTCCTAAACAGTCTTTGCATTCACAGTGACCTGACGCATCCTTTCTATATGTGACTTGTGAAAAATACATCCTAACACATGTACAAGCTATGCTATCTAAGAAGGCTGTAAGTTCCCTGCCAACACTAAGGGAGTCCTTGCAGGTAAGACAATGTGTACCAACATGAATAAAAACAGATCCATAATTCCTTACATCAAGGCTTTCTAAGGCTTGTGTCACATATGGTATTTTGGGTCCTGCCAAACATAACACTATTCAGTGTTCATTATCTTCCCAGCAAATATTAAGTATCAGTTCTTCTTAATAATTGGATCTCTAATTGCAAGAATTTCTTCTCTACCCTGATCTTTAGAATTTTCAACTTCTAATTCAATAATATCTGCTCTGTCAGTTGTTACAAAGAAATTATCTTCATCACCATTAGACTTACTGTATTCACCCAACTGCCTCCATTACATTTCCAAGCATGCATTTCTCATTTATCTGACGTTGTACTTTCACAGCTTGTACCATGTTGTCATCATTAGTCTTTCACATCTTTTTCTTACATTAATGTGTTTCAGTCATTCCACATTCACTTCTAATTTCTTCATTTTTACCTGTCCCTTGCCTCTTTCTTCTATCTTCACTTTTGAATAAAAATGACATTTTTTTATGTATACTGAAGGATTTCTAATAGCAAAATGTCTCTATAATCTGTGTGTTACATTACAAAACAGTATCTTATTCACTACACATTCACTTTACCTTACAGACATTTATCAGTTTCTTTCTTTTTCTTCATTGTTATTTGTTGTGAACATTTTCCTTTCTTTTTTTTATTTTCTTCTAAATGTTCTAAATCCTCAGATTGCTAAATACTGTATGCAGAATTCCAAAGTTGTCAAGGGAATTTCCTTGTTTCACAGGGGTTAAGTGATCTTTATAGACAATAGACACATCTTTTCCTAAATGTTTTCTATTTGCTGTCTAACATTATTTTTCTTATCAACCTAGTCATTAATATATGTAACAATAATTCTCCAAACCATGCAAATTTTACAAGATTAGTATGCAGATCTTCCAGTTTTTGACATGAGGAGCACAGATCACGTGCTATTAATATATATATATATATATATATATATATATATATTATTTATTATACTGTACAATATATTTGTGCTTTAGCAAATCATTAACGGCATACTCATTTAAGGAATCCGTGTTCAGCTGCAAACGAATAAAATATTCTAAAAGAAAAAGAATAATCAAAATCAGTTACCACAGAATTCAAAGAAAACATAAATCAATTTCTATGAAAAAAGTCACACAAACAATATGCGACTAAATACTAAATTAAATACAGTAAAGTTGTTGCTCAGACTGTACAACTTCCGAAAGGCACATAAAAGCTGGAATTCCTTTACATCTCACTATTGCTCACAGTTGCATAGGTTCATAGGTGTGTACTAGGCTAATGGCCCTGGAGCCTTTACAAGCCTAGCCCTTAGGATTACCCTGGCATCATGCCACCCAACCCTAGTTCCTAGTGCCTCTGTCAAGTAGAGCCACTGGAGTGATTCCAGGGGTGAATTTTCTATTTCCCATCCACTCATCAAGATTTCTCTTGAAGAGGGCCAGTGGGGTGCTCTGCTTGACATGTATGGGAAGTCTATTCCATAGCATGGGCAGTCTCTGGGTTATGAACCTGTCCCTCCAGCATGTTCTGTTGATTGTGGTAATGAAGTTGAGGTCTCTGGATCATGTGGTGTGGAGGGATTGAGATTTCTTTAGATGTAGCATTTCTAACAGAGCTGGGTTAGACATGGCTTTGTAAGTCAAGCAGAGATTGTCGCTAAGTAGACGATATGAGACGGAGAATAATTGGAGTTTTTTGAGTCTGTCTATATAGGACAAGTGTTTAAGGCAAAGGATCCTCTTTCTGAAGTACTTTTGTGGCCTCTCCAGTTGTTGCAGTTGTCTAGTGATGTACATGCCAAATGGGGCATTGTACTCGATGATTAGCTTAATGAGGGAAGAGTAGAGGGAGACAATGACGTCTTTCTTCCTGGATGCAAAACCCTTAGCAATAAGATGTGCATGTCTTTTTAATTCTGATGGTCAATAAATTCCAAACTAGGACAGGACTGGTTAGTTAAGATAAGATGGTTATTTGTGACTGTTGCAAGTCAAAATAGTGGACTTATTTGACCTGTCTTATGCTATACTTCATTTTATTTTTTATTTGTCTAAGGTATAGAAGGTTTTCCTGTGATTTATTTTAGAGCCAGGGTTCCAGATTTTGTCTCTAAGTGGCATCAGCAGATAACTATGATGCAGGTTTGAGCCTGACACATTTTTTTTCTGAGGGGGTAAGATTGTTTATTATGTTAATTAATATTTTGTTAAATTCTATAGTAGCTTCATCAAGAGGAAGATGTAATAGCACATCCTAATTTACCAGTTTAAGTATGGAGATAAATGTGTCACTTTTGAGGCTGGATAAGTTATACACAATCTTGAAGAGTTGCTATTTTTTTTCAGGTTGGGCATATTTCAATTTGTATAGCATGGAAGGTGATCACTGAGATAGTCTGAGAGGATGCTATTAGTAGAGATATTTTTGATGTGTTAGAGAGTATCCAGTTGATTGTAAAGGCTTTGTATGGGTAGGATGTATTGCATCTTGCTGGGTATTAATCAGCTGGGAAAAAACATAAAGGCTGACATTGGTAGTGGGAGACAATCAGTGTTTAGGTCACCAAGGATTATTGTTCCATGGGCTAGTTTAGATGTTAATCAAGATAAGATGTCCTCTATAGTAGTAATATTATTACCTGGGGGTATACAAATGACAATGATACAAATAGTTTTGTAATGATTTAGCTTGAGAGAGGTGACTAGTATTTCTGCATTATTGAATGAGTTCTTTTTTGGATAGAGTGATACATTAAGATGAGTTGGATACATAATCACTACTCCTCATGGTTTTCATAGTTTGTAATCAGTACGTAAGATGTGGTATCCTGGTGGGATGATTTTTGTGTCTGATATTTCTGGTTTTAGTCAGGACTCAGTTATTGCTAGTATATCAAGGTTGTGGTTGACTATAATAGCATGCAGTTCTCCTACTTTCTTGCAAGTACTTCTTAAATTAATATTGGCGAAGTACAGGTATAGTTGATTTGCTAGAACTGGGAGTTGGGGTACCTAAGACTGTAGCAGAGGTGGGAAAGTATGTATTTGTTACTGAGTTGGAGGAGCTTGTGTTGGGGGGATTGCCATCACAAAGCTGCAGAGTGGGTGAGGTCTGGTGGTACATAGAATGGTGTTGCCCTTTATTTTTTGCTATTATAATTTTGTTTAGGTGTGGCTTTAGGCAATTGTTTATTTCTTTGTTGTATGACTGTGAATAAGTGAAGATAGGAGATATTATATAGACTGTGGACTATAGCAAAAGTTACTCTGGGCTTGTTAACTGTGTTGGTGATAGAAAGTTATAATTTGTTTTTAGAGGTACTTGGAAGTTAGTTAGATAGGCTAACATAAGGACAGAAGGGAATAGTATCAGTTTAAGGAGCATTATGGTTGTATAGTGTTTAAAAATGTTTAGAAGAAAGTGTAGGCGTTGTTTAAAAATAGAGGAGGTATTAGTCAAAGTCTAATTTAGCAGTTTTATTTATTATCTTCATTTTTAGGTAGAATAATGTTTGTGTGTTGTTAATAGTACATTTACTACTGGAGTAAAGTGAAGTAGGATGCAGTGGAGGTGGGTGAATAAATAAGGGTGGCAATGGCTGTTAGGAAGAAATTAATGCTAGAGATGAAATAAGGTGAAGTAGATATTTGGGACAGAAAGTGATAGGCTGGAGTAATAGATAGTCCTGAATTTGCTGATGTAGAGAGGTTGGAGATTATGGATAGCATAATGTCGGATGATATGTTGGGTGAGTGGGATTTGGGGATAGGGTGGGGGCGTGGTGTGAACCCAGTCAGAATTTGCACAGCAAATCAAAAAAACAATCTATACAGCAGTGACAGAAACAAAAGGTACAATAAGTCTGAGGGGAGATAACATTAAGATGGGACAAAAACACTAATATATTCAACTGTATACTAGAGAATTTCTTATTACAGAGTGTAACTAAGAGGTGGCCAACTTCAACTTTACATGTAGTGCTAACAGTAAATAAAAAAAGTATATTCCAACAAGCAGCAACATACACTACTTAGACTTAGCAGAATGGAAAAGACTGGCTTCAGTATGTATGACCATTCAAGGTTTGTCCTTTCCAGCCTACAGCAAGGAGTTTGGGATGTTATTAGTACAATGGTTTCTTTTGCTTTAAAGTGGGTAAAATTCACAGTGAATGCACTATTATGAAGAAAGCAGGAAAAATTAGAGAATGGAAAAAACAGAAAACAAACACGAGTATTGTTTGAGATGAGACATGACTTTCAGCAATTTAATTGGAATTTTACTATAGCAGAGATTGATTACATATCTGGAACTCAACTCCAAAAGTGTACTCTGCAAAGACAGACATACAGAGTGGTAGGTTTGAGTTAAGTATGTTTGTTCAGTACTACCTACCCACACTATAAGATAGTGGTCACTCAATTCCTTAATATAAGTGAAATTAGCACATCAACATCTGTAATATAAAAATCTGTTATATGTAAAAAGTAATCAAAAGAGTGAGTTACATATGCAGATTAGTAACAGATTTTAATGGCAGTGTTACTATGCAGCCAGTCAATGAAAAACAATAGCTTATCAGATTTTAGCATAGCTTCATTCAAATAATGCATTATTGATTCATCTGGAGAGACCAGTTGGCATAGTGGTTAAGATCTTCATTGCCCACGCACAGGATACAAGGTTGGATCCTCACCTTTGGCCAATACCTGTTTGGAGTTTGAATATTCTCCATGTGTCTCTGTGAGGTTACTTCCACCACCAAAAAACATGCTGAGTGTTTCCATTTCAAACTCACCAATGAATAGAGATGAATACAGCAGCACAGAATCTACATGGTGCCCCTACTGGCCAGTGTGTATCATAAAGCCAAGTGGCCCTGGGTCAGAAATCTACTCACCAGCCCGTGTCTAGTTGCCCAGAATGGATTATGTGTGATAGCTCTGTTGATCAAACACTGAATATAAAACTAATCAACCTGCCAAACATGAACTGAGAATTGCTACTGTTAATGTAGGTTCACAGACAGGATGCAGATTGGAAGTGGATGACATTATGATACAGAGGAGGATGGACATCCTATGTATCCTATGCAATCTCAGGGTCATGCTGCTCAATGCTAGATGTCTAAATCTCAAGATGCACTAGCTCAAAGCTCTCCTCAAAATAGAAAATGTCGACATCTGTGCTATAACAGAAACGTGGTTTAAAGAGGCAGAAAGCACCTCTGTGCTCCCAGGTCTCCCAGGTTACAACTCTTTCCATACCTTTTGGCCACAGAATACATCTGGAAGCTCCAAAGGTGGTGGTGTCTCCATATTCTTAAAGAATACACACACTTCTAGACTGGTAGCCCAGCAAAATGCATCCGAGATAATTCAGGTACAACTAACACTGAGTAAGATGGCGATACAAGTCATAGTCTGCTACAGATCCCCAAATATGCCCCTAGACTCTCACTCCAACTTCCTAAGCACTCTGGAATCTATCAAGGTCCAACCCAATACTCTCATACTGGGTTTCTTCATCCACCCTTCCATCATCTGGGAAAACTATTCAAGTACCAATGTACAGGCCCAACCCTTTCTGGAATTTATCAATTCCAGTGCCATGGACCATCTCATTCTGACCTCCACTAGAGGAAGCGACATCCTTGACCTGGTTACCACCAACATGGGAGAGCATTGCTCTACACCTATAGTCAATTCCTCCCTGGTTAAATCTGACCACAACTTGATCACCATGGAAATCTCTATCTCATCTACACTCCCTGCTAAGGTGACCACCCTGAAAAACTTCTCTAAAGCCAACTTTGGGCTCCTAAAAACAGAGGTGGCTAACTTCTTGGCACCCATGCCAATGGAAAATAGCTGCATGACTGCTGAATCATACACCAATGCACTGTACAAGCATGTACACAAATGCATGGACCTTGCATACCAAATAGAACTAAGATGCTGTCCTCCAAAAAAAGAAAGCCAATCTGGTGGTCCACAGCCATCAATAAACTCTTCAACAGAAGGAAGAAACTGTTACAGAAAAACATGGAGGCACAAGACTAGAAAATCTTCCCTTATCAGTCTCAACAAAAAGCTGAGATCCCTTATCAAATCCTCTAAAGCCAACCATGAAGGCAAAATTGTGGTTGACACCAAAAACAACCACAAAGCCTTCTATAGCTATATCAAAAATCTCAAAGGCGATACCCAGATTTGCTCTGAGGTATTGCAGAATGGCACCTCCTATACTGAGTCAACAGATATAGCCAACATACTGGCTGACAGATTCAGAGCCAAATTTACCCCTCTCTCCTCCCCCCAAAGGGCCCTATCACAATATCAGAAGAAAGCCTGGTATCCACCATTTCTGCAGCATAGGTAAAAGCTGCATTGACCAAAGCCAAGAATACAGTGTCCATGGGACCTGATAATATCCCTGTCTGCTTCCTACATGAGCTACAAAATGAACTGGCACCGGATTTGTGTGCCCTGTTCAATCACAGCCTTACCACAGACTATGTCCCTAATGAATGGCACACTGCTACAGTCATCCCGATCCATAAAGGAGGGGGGGGCAACTACAGATCCTGGGAACTATCGCCACATTAGCCTGACAAGTCTGGTATGCAAAGCTATGGAGTGCATCATCATGGACCTGCTTAACAAAGATATAGACAATCTCCAAACACTTGCCCCACACAGTTTGGCTTTGTCAAGGGGAGATCCTGCCTGCTGAACCTGGTTGACTTCTTTGAAGCAGTCACCAAGGCTGTGGATGAGAGTAAGGTAGTGCATACAGCCTACCTCGACCTGGCCAAGGCCTTTGATACCATTCCCCACTCAGGTATCATTGATAAACTCACCAAACTAAGCATCAATCTTTACATCACTAGGTGGGGTGCAAATTGGATCACAGACAGGACCCACAGAGTGAAAGTTGTGGATTCATAGACTGTCAACCAGTCATGAGTGGAGTCCCACAGGACTCAGTCCTGGGCCCTCTCCTGTTTGGCATCTACTTCTCAGAAGTCCAGGCCAACACAGAAAGACTCTGGCTAACCGAGTTCAATGATGGCTGCAAGCTAGGACTCATTATCAACTCCCCAAGTGATGTAGACATCCTAAAAAAGGGCCTCTATGAGACCAATGACTGATGTCAGAACCATGGCCTGAAACTTAACGCCAAAAAATGTGTTATCATTCCCTTTGGAAAAAACTCAGTTCCCATGAATTGCCATGTTGATGGGAGCCCACTGAACATTGAAGGGGCCATAGGAGATCTGGGCACCCAGGTCAACAGCCACCTCACCATTGACCATCACATTGCTACTGTGGTCAGAAAGTCCTTCTGTGTGGTACATCTTATAACCAATGGTTTCACATCCCGGAAGAAAGAGGTCATCATCCTTCTCTACTCATCACTCATTAGACCAGTCACTGAATATAATTGCCCATTTGGCATGTACCTGACCAGACACCTACAATAGGTGGAGAGGCCACAAAAGTACCTCACAAAAAGGATCCTAGGTCTTAAACACATGTCCTACATGGGTAGACTCAAGAAACATCAGTTTTCTCAGTCTCTTATCATCTACTTAGAGGTGATCTCTGCTTGACTTACAAAGCCATGTCCATCCCAGCCCTACTTGAAATGAGGTCTATATTAGATAATCAAATTTTCAAAAGTTCGAGTGTCATATGGCCCACACCATATGATCGAGTTTTTGAAAGTTTGAAAGCTTTAATGGAGATCTCTGTACAGGGCGGAATGGGAAGATTTCCCTTTTCTGCACTGTAGTGTGATCTCCGAGTTGGTATATTTAAAGAGCGGTGGGGGTGTCGTGAGTGCAGCCCACCATGTGGGGGGTTGCAGGGGGGCTTGTCCCCCTGCTTAAAACATTCAGGTAGGTTATTTGTGTAGTTTATTTTTTTATTACATATTTGAACTTTTAAAAGTTCAGTCATATGGTGTTGACCATATGACAGTCGAACTTTTGAAAGTTTGATTATCTAATATAGACCTCTTGAAATGCTACACCTAAAGAAATCCCAATCTTCCCATGCCACACACTCCAGAGATCACAACCTCATTACCACAATTAACAGAACATGCTGGAGGGACAGGTTAATCTCCCAAAGACTGCCCATACTCTGGAATAAGCTTCCCATTCATGTCAAGCAGAGCACCTCTCTGGCCCTCTTCTAGAGAAATCTTGATGAGTGGATGGGTAGCAGAAAGTTCACTCCAGGGATCGCTCCAGTTGCCCTAATGGATAGGGGCATTGTTAACTAACATTGGGTGGCACGGTGCCTGGACAATTTTTCTGGGCTAGGCTTGTAAAGGCTCCAAGGTCATTAGCCTAGTACACACCTATGAACCTATGAATCCAAGATGGAAGGGCAGTGCAGCAAAGACACCTGGCTTGGGATCCAGAGTCTACTACTCAGGAGGATGACAGGCTAGAAATGGTGTGGGAATTGTGGTGAGAGAAAACCTGCAGAAGGCAGTAAGGGATATCATAAGAATTACTGACAGACTCATGGCAATCAGACTCCAGTGTAATGATAGGGAAGTATTCATAATCTCAGCCTATGCCCCCACAGCAGGGTTGTGATAGTGAGGAAAAGAATGCATGCAGACAGCAGTTGCAGGACCTATTTGATAAAGCATTACAACATGAATTGGTTTTGATAATGGGTGACTTGAATGCACATATTGGACAGATACAGCAGGCTATGAGAACTGCCTGGGTCCACATGGGTCAGGCAACAGGAATAAAAAAGGAGAGACCATTCTAGACTTCTGTTTCACAAATGGCTTGATAGTAGCCAACACATGGTTCAGAAAGAGAGACATTCACAAGATTACATACAAGCGTGGCCAGCATGCAACTCAGGTAGATTTTCTCCTAGTAAGGAAAGGGCACTGGGGTAGAATCAATGATTGCAATGTCATCCCCAGATAAACAGTTGGCCCAAAGTATAAACCACTGGTTGCCACAATCAGCTGCAAGTGGTGGTCAGAGAAGGCTTTAAGGTCAATAGAGACCAGGCTGAAGATGTGAAAGTTGATCGGAGAGAACTGACAACAATTCAAGGAATTACTCAAGGCCCTAGCACCCCAAGAAGAGGAAGAAATAGGTGGAATTGAAGAATAAAGGCAGTGTCTCAAAACAGCATATGCTGGACTACAGAACAGATGGTGGTGGTATGCAGAAGGCAAGGAAAGAAAGAAGGAGTGCAGGAAAAATTGGGAGATAGAAAAATACAACCAGGTTATGAACAAATGCTGGTTGACATACAATGATGATAAGAAAGGAGCTGCAATAACTAAGAACAGGGCATCAGAGGCACAATACCAGCTTCTGAAAAAGTAACTCAATAGGTGGTACAAAGAAACTATATCAGGTTCCAAGGCAAAGACAGAAAGAAAAAGAAGATAGTCAGACACCATTCCAGGGCCAGTGGGGGACCAGATGCCCCCAGTTTTGGCCCTACATGAACTCTAAGAAGAACTAATGGATAATTTATTCATCCCTCATCAGGCCCATCATAGAAGCACAGAAATAAATAGAACATGCTGGAGGGACAGATTCATGACCCAGATAGCCTAGTATGAACCTATGAACCTATGAACCTATGAAGAGAAACTAGCAACAACCTGCTCACCAGTCCACAGGACATCAAAGGCAGTTTCTGAATGAAGAAACTCCACAGAAGTTGTACTGCCCCAGAAACAGCCTGCAATGAGAGAAGAAAAGGAGACCACCCCAGAAGAAATAAGAACAGCACTAAGGAAGATGAAGTCAGGAAAAGCTGCAGGCTCAGATGATGTCACAGCAGATATGATAAAGATCCTGGAAGAGATAGGGGAAAAATGGCTTCTGAGGGTACTCATAGCAGTGTAGAGAGAAAGGTGTATCCCAGATGACTGGTTAATAAGCATACTTTTGCCAGTGTACAAGAATAAAGGGGACATCCATGACTGTGGGCATTACAGAGGCATCAAGCTCCTGTCACATTGCATAAAAGTTCTGGAGAGGGTGACTGATAAATGGATACATGGAGTAGTAGAATGTAAGATGGGAGATGCGCAGCTTGGATTTAGAACAGGATGCAGCATAACTGACCCAATGTTTGCAGTGAGATAGATACTTCAGAAGAAGATATTGATGAGGGAAAAAGGCAAATGGGCATTCCTAGACTCGGAGAAAGCATATGACAACGTCAAAAGAAAGCTGATTTGGGCACTACTACAGTGGTTCAAAGCCCCAAGTACACTGGTAGAATTAGTGCAGGCTGTGTAAAAGGACCCATTGACTCAAGTATGAATAGTGTTCGGCCTCCCAGAGGGGTTCCGAGTGGTAGTGGGTGCGCACCAGAGTTCAGCTTTGAGACAATGCTGTTCATACTGGTGATGGACTACATTATCAAACAGGTGAGAGGAGACAGATCAACAAAGTTGCTGTATGCAGAGAATGTGGCATTACAGGTATACTCTGAGCAAGAGCTTCAGCAAAGGATAGGGGAATGGAATGCTAAACTGAAGGCACATGGGATAAAACTAAGCACAGATAAGACAGTGGTAATGGCAACAAATTGGGTTGGTCAAAAGAAGCTGAAAATTGTAATAGTAAGTAAGATAGTGGAACAAGTAAATAGCTTCAAGTATCTGGGAGGGGTGTTTGAGGAGAAGGGAAGTCTGAATGAAGAGGTCAAACCTAGAATCAGAGGGACTGCTGCCAACTGGCAAAGAGTCTCAGGTGTAATCTATGACAGACAAATGCCAAAGAAGCTGAAAAGTAAGGTGTTCAAGACAGTGGTGCAACCAGTTCTACTGTCTGGTACAGAAACATGGGCAGTAAAGGCACAGCCAATTTGGATACTATAGGTGATGGATATGAAGTGCCTGAGGCAGGTGGTAGGATGCACACTGTGGTATAGATGAAGAAATGAGGACATAAAAGCAGAAGCCAAAGTAGCTCCAATTGCAGAAAAGATCAAAGAGAATAGATTACAGTGGTTTCTACACATGTGCAGAAAAGCAGAAGGCAATCTGGTGAAGATGATTTAGGACAGACAGGAAGATGGTAAGAGGAAACAAGGACATCCAGCAAAGAGGAGGATAGATTGTGTGAAAGATGATCTACAACAGTCAGGCATGAGTGTCGAAGAAGGCAGGACTGTGGCATTGAATCGAGAGAGCTGGTGACAGTTAACATGATACCCCAACCCATGTAGAATAAAAATGGGAAAGGGGGAGCTGATGATGATGGCGATGAATTAATCTGCTATTATATGTGATTGGGCAATCTTGTTTTTTTTTAACAAACTGTAACTGTTGGTAATATGGTCATCAGTTTTTATGACTTACCTAACAATGGTATCAGTTTGCTGTTAGTAAGAGATGGTAACACCATAATGTAGGTACTAAAAGATTATCCAGAAGACAGAATAAATGTTTTAAAATATTATTAAGTAGTTCTACAACACAGTCAATATGCAGGTTTACATGGGCTATTAATATTGCACTATTTGTACCTGCTCTTTAAAGAGCTTCAGCTCTACTTTTAACAAATAACGAAGTTAATTCAAGTGAACTGGGATGATATAATATCCATCTCAGATAATATATTCCTCAGAACCACTTATGTTAAGTTATGATTAAAATGCTGGGAGTCAGAGAGTGATATATTGTTGGTGATGCTTAGCATAAACATTTGCACACAAATTCACTGATTCAAAGATTACTGCTATTCATTGGTTTTAACAGTCTAATTGCATTGTATACATTTAACATAATCAGAATTATATAACAGAAATATTCAGATATGAAATAACTCTGGAAATGTTTTCTTACTGTGGTCAGTTGAAGCCGTGTACCAGCTAGTGTAAATTCTAGTGGATCTGCAATTTAAAAATTGCTCTAAATGCCAATTTGGTGAATCGGTATGCTAATTCAAAAAACACACAGGAAATGAGGTAATACAGGGGAAAACAGAATAACCTAAACCCAGTCTACATTTGCAAAGGTTCATAGGATGATACTAGACTATTGGCCCGGAGGCCCTTATAAGACTACCCAAGAATTTTGCCCATGTTCACTCAAAGTCAGCACCTGTTTCCCCTCTCCAGTGGGGACACAGGTGGGATCCCAGGGGAATATTTTCTGTTTTCCATTCAGTCATCCAGGTTCCTCTTAAACACGGGTGGAGATGTACTCTGCTTGACATGGACAGGGAGTCTATTCCACAGACAGGAGAGTATTTGAGACATAAATCTATCCTGCCATCAAGTTCTATTAATGTCACAGACCAGGTTAAGGCCTTGCATGCTGATTGCACAAGTGGAGTTTGTCTTACGGATATGCAGCAACTCTATCAAGGCTGGGTCTGAAATGGCCTTGTATGCCAGGCACAGGTCATCTCTGAGCAGTCTGTATGAGACTGAGTATAGAGTCAGGGCTTTTAGCCTATCTGTATAGGATAGATGTTTGAGACCCTGGATTTTCCTGGTCAGGAACCTCTGTGGTCTCTCCAAATTTGCACAACAAATCAAAAGACAATCTATACAGCAATGACAGCAAAATATGAAAAAGTGCAATCAATCTGAGGTGAATAGTTAGGCAAGTATCATAACACTAAGACAGGACAAAAACATTAATATATAATATACCCCATGTCCTTCACTATTGCCCCATATACAAAACCCATCCCACAGTTCTCCACAACCAAACTTCTAGTTTCTTTCCTTAAAATTAATAATTGCAAAAACCTCTGTGTGATAGTTATTTACATTCCCTCAGACAATAACATCCCATTTCTTGAGGAAATCCTTGCCTGGCCATCTACTAACATAAAAAATGAGATTATTATACTGGGAGATGTAAATATCAACTGGATAGACATATTCCCACACCACTCTAACTGCAATATCAATCTATATAAGTTCACCCAACTAGTTAATACCATAATCCGGCCTAATAAAATTAAAACTAATGGCTCAATCCTAGACTGGATTTTAGTGTCCAACCCAAATAAGATCATGTCCGCTGGTACACTCTCGAATAGTATAAATGACCACTTACCGACCTTTATACAACGTGAATGTACCACAACAATTAATAAACATCAGTACAAGGTTACCAGAGATTAATCCCATTTCTGTCCATCTATTTTAACCAAAGGTTGCTTAGCATCAACTGGGATGCATTAAAATCCCTTCCCCTTGATGAGGCAGCTGAGTTCTTCAACCCAAACTTCCTCAACATACTAAACAATCTTGCTCCCTTTAGACAAAAGAAAGCAAAGACCAACCATGCCAGTTGGCTAACAAGATCCACTAATGATCTCATGAAACACAGGGACAAATCATGGGAAATCTGGCAAAAAAACAAAAACCCATCTGACCTCGCCCAATACAAACAGCTCCGAAACCAGGTTAAGCATCTAGTACTACAAAACAAAAAAGAACACTACCTTACATTACAAAATAAACACAAGCAAAACCCAAAGAAATTATGCAGCTCTCTCAACTCTTTATTAAACCCAGGTTCTAGTAATAATCCTTGTCCAGACCCAAATAAAACACCCATTGAAATTGCTGCAACCTTCAACTCCTATTTCATAGATACTATAGCCAACCTAATCACTACCTTTCCCAAGACCAACTTGTCCACCACAGACCTTGACTATTAAATAATTGCTTCTAAAACTCAAATCATGCACAAATGCCCCTGACAATATACCCGTCAAATACCTTCAAATCTCAGCCAACTCAATCGCTTACCCTATCAACATACTTCTCAACAGATCTATTCAAGAATTGTATATGCATATCACCTGGAAAAAAAATCTTTTATCCTTCCTCTACACAAGGAGGGCCCCAACATAGATGCCACCAACTTCTGCCCCATTGCTACACTACCACCCATCTCTAAGATACTGAAAAATGTATTCATTCTCAACTTCTTCACCATCTGACTCACAACCACATCCTTTCCCCTACCCAACGTGGATTTAGGCCAGGATATAGTGCCACCACTGCCTTCATATCCTTCATGGACACTGTCAACCAAGCCTGTGACACTGGTAAAATCGTATCTTCACTATTTCTTATCTTTCTAAAGCTTTCAATACTATATCCTGCTCTCTCCTTCTAAAAAAACTCTCTAGCATAGGTACCGCACCTCAAACTCTAAACTGGTTCACTAATTACCTCACTAACAGACAACAATCAACTAAATGGCAGAATTCTTACTCCTCTTTCCTAAACACCACCACTGGTGTTTTACAAGGCTCTATTTTAGGCCCACTTCTGTTTAGCATATTTATCAATAACTTCCACACCACACTCTCTCAAGGCTCAGTCATCCAGTATGCAGTTGACTCCACTATCATCTACACTGCAACCAACTCCTCAGAACTACGCCAACTCACCCAAAATGCCCTGACATCTACAGAAATTTGGATGTCTAATAATCATCTTGCCCTGAACCCCAACAAAACCAAACTATTAATCTTTGTCCCCATAAAGTCCACACCCCTACAAAAAGAAAACTTCACCATTCAATCCATAAATGGTACCACCATTGACATTGTACCTAGCACAAAACCCCTAGTTGCGATCATAGATGAAAACCTCACATTCAACCTGCACATCCAGTCCAATATCAAAAAGAGACATCAAAAGCCTGACACTCTCTACTGACACAAACATCTACTCAGTGCATCAGCCCGACTTTCGCTCCTCTTCTTTTCTATTACCCTCTCTTTTATACAGTGACCCCGTCCTCACAAACATTCAGTCATCTCTAAAGTCCAAACTAGACTCATGCTACAACAAAATTGCTAAGTTTGTAACTAATGCCTCCTACTCATCCCACCGCTGCTTATCATTACACAAACTAAAATGGCTTGAACTCCCTAACTATCTCACCTTTATCCAACTAACTACAGCTCACAAACTTATTCACAATCCATCCATGTGCCATGCTCTATCTTCTATACTTACTTTATACCATCCTAACAGACCACTCCGATCCAACAACCAACTGCTCGTAAATGTAGAAAAACCCAAACTTTTGGCTGACCAGATGCTTTACTCCTTTACCATCGCAAAACTTTGGAACCCCCCCTCCCAACACTTAGATCCACCCACTCAGTAACGCTCTTCAAGACATCTCTGAAACAACACCTCTCCTCATCTTGGCTGTGCACATGTGCTAACACCACATCTCATATAACTTAACTTCAACCATCACAACTATTCTCACCCCCACTCTACTAATCTGGCATCCTCCTTTCACATCCACCTGTCTTTTTTCTTACTCCAGCTCTCCATCCTATCCACTTCCCTCTTCTACTATCCCTCATTATCCTACCATTGATCCCTCCTGCCTACTTCCTTCTCTTCCTAACTCTTATAGACCTACCATTGAACCAGGCGAGACATTCAGATACTCTCGCAGCCTACCTTAATATCATACCACCACTTATATCTGCAACAGTATCCACTGACTTTGCTTATTCCTGCAACAGGACTCATATAGCCTATCACTCAGTTATTACAACTCCTAAACCTGTGAAAAATTTAAATATCTAATCTCTAATTAATTCCTATATCTACTTTGCACCCACTGCATGGTGTCCTATATACATTTTGCTAGCTGATATATGGAATGTTCTCATGTATACATTATGTATTGCTTATATAATATCTTTGATTTGAGAATGATTATTTATGTACTGTTTTTTTGCCCGAATTGTATAAGCTGCCAATAATATGTGCTAAATGTCTTTATTAATATAAATTCTGTATTGTATGTGAAATGTCTTATATGTGGAGCTTTTCTCCCCGGGACTTCACTGAAAATGGGCACTTCTGTCCCAGATGGACCATCCCGGTAAACAAATGCAAATAAATAAAATGCAAATAAATAAGTAAATAAATAAATAATATTGGACTGCAAACTAGGGAATATCTTATTATACGGTATATCTAACTAGGTGGTTGGCATCAGCTTTGCATCTAGTGCTAACAATAAATGAAAAAAGAATATTGCAACAAACAGCAATGTACCCTACTTAGAGTTAGCAGAACAGAAAAGAATGGCTTCAGAATGCTAGTGTTCTCATTCATGGTTTGTCCATTCCAGCCTACAGCAAGGAGTTCAAGATGTTATTAGACCAGTGGCTTCTTTTGATTGAAAGTGGGTAAAATTCACAGTGAAGGCATGTGATCAGTTCCATAAATCCTAGGTGATGTGTAATTTAAAACTATAAGTATATATATATATATATATATATATATATATATATATATATATATATATATTTTTTTTTTTTCTTTCTTTATGTTCACCTGTCATGTAATTGTACTCCTTACAAGGTGCGGCTGTCATTCTTCATTTACGTTTGAATACCTTCCTATATATAGACAGATATGATAATGCAATAGTTACACCTTGGACTATGACAATCCTTTCCATGTGAATTACATAATGATAGATTATGATATGTATATGTGTCTCCTCCTTTACAGTCCATTTTATGTTTCTCTGACATGTAAACAGATGTCTCATAACTCTGTTGTTTTACTTTTTCATTATTGCTGGCAGGCTTTCCTACATCATGTTTGTTTTACTCAAATGATTTTTATTTTGATGAAATAACACAATAATTTAATACATTCATAACATTCAATAACTATTTACAGTATTTACATTCAGCCTGACAAAAGGATTCAGATAAAAACATTTGTAGCTAAATAATAAGTTAATATATAAACTACGATAGTTAGGAAGAGTTTGGTTCCATCTGCATAGTATCAATCAAATTCAAAACTTTCCTCCACGGACTATTAACCAATGGCTTAGGAAAAGTTCTTAACTCTTTAGTTCTTTTCTCCATTAGTATGCATTTCTTCAGTGATGATAGGAATTTCTCCATTGTAGGTGCTATGTTAGAGTCCCATCTTCTAGTTATACATTTTCTGGCTATTGCTAACATTGTCCATAGCAAATACAGGTCATCTTTCTTCATATTATTACTATTAACAACATTCAATAAAATTAAAGACTTTGTCAAAACAAATATATCAATATAGATAGTTTGAAGAAATGTGTTAATCTCATTCCAATATGGTTAATATTAGTACAGTCATAAAAAAATATGAGACCGATCAGCATTAGTGGACAGATGACATCTCCAACATAACTTGCTGTTTGAAGGGTTAATTTTTGAGAGTTTCTCAGGTGTCAAAAAGGATCTGTGTAGAAATTTCCAATGAAAAATCCTCTAGAATTGTAAGTAAGAAGTTAGTTTAACTGAAAATAAAATGTTTGTTTTATCTTCCATTGATAATGATATTTGAAACCCTTTAGTTTGGTATTGCCAGTAAGAATCTTTAGTAGCTGTCTTATAGACAATTAAAATGTTATATAGACATGATAATTAATTCTTAACATTGATATTATTATATAGAATTCCAAAAATCCAGTTTATAATTTTTGGTATGGTTTTGAAGGATGAGTTATGTATTATTCTGCACAGATCCTTAGTGTATTCTGTGACACTCTGAAGAATCAACCAGTCATTAGATTATAGGCCATAGGCTGACAATATGCTTTGTGTGTTCAAAGCTTGTTGGTTTTCAATACATTGCAACCAACAAAATAGGTTATTATTTTCCCATAAACCAAAAATCTCTCTATGTGTTTTATCAGGGAAATCCCTTGTAATAGTAAATGGTATTAAAATTCTATGCCACAGTTTTATATCTAAATTTGTGTTAATGAATTTTCTAAACATATCAAAAATATTGTTTATTAGTGTTAGTTTAGCTAATTTTGTTGTACTATACTGTAAATTTAAACTTAAATAGTGCCATATCTTGTGCCATATCTTGTTATCTTTGTCAGTTACCAAAGCATTCTTTGATAAATAAATTTTATTCATTAGTATAATGGAGTGTAACTGTTTCCAATTGGAAAAGTATCTAGGATTTATCCAATTCATCACTATTTTAATTATAGATGCTTTTATATAAGTTTCAATCTCTGGGAATTTTAACCCCACACCCCTTTGTTCCCATTTTCTGATGTGATGAGAATATGCCACTTTATTTCTTTTGGGGTACCATAGGAATTTCATCAGAGTTGAAGTGATTTCTTTAAGGATTTTCTTTCGTAGTGGAAGTATAAGGGCTTGTGCTATATATAATATTTTAGGTAATAAAACCATTTTTATTATTTTTTGTAACCTATCATCAAATGTTATAAACAAATTATTCCATTTGCTTATTAATGTCTTGATTAAGTCTATGGCTTTAGCATAGTTAAGCTATAAGGTTTGCTCCATATTCTTGCCTGAGTCTATTCCTAAATAGTCTAGAGTCAAAACTTGGTTTCCAATAATATGATTAACTGGAACCTGTATATTCTTTTTTTATTTAATAAAAAATATTTTGATTTAGATTTGTTGAAGGAGAGTCCTGAGATTTTTTTTGGAAATTTGTTGTTACTATATCCACTTCACCTAACACTTCCTTAGAGTTGGGTAAGGTAAGTAAGACATCATCAGCAAACATCATTATTTTAGAAATATATTGATCGTATATATTTATACCTCTTATCTTTGGGATATTACATATTAAAATGGTAAGTATTTCTATGGCCAGAGTAAATAGGATAGGGGACATGGGACATCCTTGTCTAGTACTACTAGTGATTTGGATTGCTTTGAAAGTAAAAGCACATAATTTAATATATGCTAGATTATTTTTATAGATTGTCTTTATCATTGTTATAAAAAAGGGGGAAAATCAAATAATTGTATAAGTAACCCCAATTTAAGGAGTCAAAGGCCTTTTGGATATCTAGACCTATTATCAATGCTTCATGGTTTCCTCTTTTGAGGTAATCTATCAGAGTTAATACTCTTAATATTATCCTGTGTATGCCTGTTATGTATGAAACCAGTTTGGTCTTCATTAATTAATTATTTTAGATATGGGTATTTTCAATCTATTGACCATAATTGACATAAATAGTTTATAATCATTATTCAACAAAGAAATTGGTCTATATGAGTTGCAATGATTAGGGTCCTTATTTTCTTTTAATAAAGGGGAAATTAAAGAGTATCTCCAAGAAGGAGAAATATTTGCTAATGTCTGAACTTCAAGAACGGTTTTATGTAGGAGAGAGATTATAGAAGAAGGGAACAATCTATAAATTTCGTTAATTAAGCCATCTATTCCAGGTGCTTTATTAGACTTACTTCCTTTAATCCCATCTATAATTTCCTTTTGAGAAATAGGTTTTTGTATATCTAATTTAAATTCCTCAGGAATTCTTGTTATGTTGGGAACTATATTCTCTAACTTCTCACATTCGTCTGTACTTATTTTATCTTTATGATGTTCTGCATAGTGATAATTAAAAGCCTCCAGAATGTTCCCTATGTCCGAGATTTTTTTCCTCCTACATCACTTTGATAGTGGCAGACTCTACACTGTCACATGACTTACATGATGTGTGTTTGTACATAAAGCTAAGGGTATATTGTCTGACATATTGATTAGATTATGTGAATGCATTATATATGACAGGCATGTATTTCAAATGTGTTGTCCATAACAATCTGATTTATATAACAAGAACATTTTAATATGATGGGGTTTGATATGTTGCAAATTTTCACAGAAGCATAACTGATGGATTAATTCTCATGTTAATGGTACATCGCATACATAGTGCTCATGCTGTACACGGTCCATGATTTGTGTATATATGTACATATTACAGTTTTGCCTTTATTTTTAAGTCTCTATTAGGAATATGTAAAGATGTAGTGATATTGTCATGTTACATGTTGTGGGTCCAGCGCCAGTCCACCTGTCCATTTAAGGTGACGATGCACTTGACCATTTCTGATAGAGTCTGACTCCAAGTACCAGGATAGAAACCAGGATGACGATGATAATGACAAGTGACCAGAACCAGTGGGTACCATAATTCCACTGAATGGGCAGTGATAACGAATTAAACCGTGCCAGCCAGAGGAACTGAGGGACCAGATCCATGATGTCATCACCAATGACTTCCAGGCTCAGATGAGGGACATGATAGGCACAGTCTTCCAGGACCTGACATGAGCCATGCATGACTCCTTCCAGGAGATCACTTGGGAAGTCATTTGAGATGTTTGACTCCATCAGGGAGGACCCTTTACACTTTAATATTGTCTATGAAATGCAATCATGTAATTCTGCTCTCTTGTTACTTGGCTATTTTTCATAATTAAGTACACATTTGTGCATAAATTCCACTCTGCAGTCATGCTTGTAGGATGTACATTGTGATTCACACTTTACAATTCAGCCTGTATAGTGCTGTATATTATCACTGAATGATTACACTTATTAAAATATGACAGATCCATTATTACTAATGTGTCACATGCTCAACAGATGCTACCATACCTGGTGATAATTTTACAGATCAGCACTCTATATTAAGCTTGCCTTATCTGCATGCAGTGGACCGTGACAATGTTACTTCAATCCAGTCTACCCTTGTATGTGACAAATATGTCTGTCACAGGTGGCATTCTGCCAGTGTGACACTTGTCATTCTGGCAGTGGTCATGTGCATACATGAACAATTGCTGACCTTAGTATTTGTGCTACATTACTCATGTTAAGTTTACTAACATTCTGCACACATACCACTGTAGTGCCATTGTCCCGAGACTGCATCCACATGGATGATGTATGTGCATATTTTGCACACATTGGCATGTCACATTTTGTTTTTGATATGCTTTTTTGCATACATGATATATCCCTGTATTTGATCTGAGAGAGACTTTGGTGTTTCAGAAGGTCCCATTGGCACTATGCCCTCACATGTGATGTTTAATGGTAACTTGTATGACATGTAGTACACAGTTTTCTTCTACTGTCATATGTATGCCTCTGGAGGTAAAATCTGCACAGTCTGCCAAATTGTCAGATGGCATTAATGTCATGGATTGACATTCCACAATGTCTTTAGGAATTCCACAATGTTATCATGTAAACTGCACAAGTAGTGAGTAACCATAATATGCAACCTACTTATTATGGCAAACAACACTATAGTGTGCCTATGGCTTATATTTTGGCATTAGTACATTTTATCTGTGTATTGCAAATGTTAACATACATGTCTGATTTCATCATGTGTAATATGATTGCATCACTTTGTATGACTGTACATTTGTATACACTTAATATCGCAAACACAATATTTGCCCATTCAGTGCTATAGTATGAATGAGTAATTCATCCACAGATGTTATGACATAGTTGTATATATACAACTGTCCATTGATCAGACCAACACACTTACATGTTCTATTGTCATTACTTTCATTGATTGTGCCACAAGTTGTCTTATGTTAACATTTCAGTATATATGGGTATGCAACATCCAGTCCTACTTTTATGTACCAGTGCTAATTGCTGTTTAACTGCAGCACATTACTATGTTCCTTGTTTCAGTTCTACACAGATAGGTTAATAGCCATCAACAATGCACACATCACACTTCACTCATTTGCACTTTGCTGCATGTACCTTGAAGTAGAATTACAGTCCATCATGTGTTGGGGACATATCCATGTCCAATTTATTTACTTGGATATGCTTGTCCTGTTTTTTACTGTCTCAGTTGTTTCATGCATGCATTTCCTTACTTGTGTGGGCATATGTTGACCATTTCCCTTGCCCCTTACAGCTTTGGTCTATAGGTTTCACATATACATGGCACATGTCTATGTATATGTGCACCTTTGTGTAATGTATCATCATTGCAATGTAGGTGCACTTGGACAATACCAGATTGTGCCACCACTATAGTATATCCTACACATGAAAGTCATATGCACACAAGGTGGTATTACTTGAATAGATTCCATCCATGTTAATGTTTTACTTGTATATTGTGCATTGCCCTGTATGTATATGCCTTCTACATAGCTATGTATGCACAGGCTTACCTTCTTTAATTTTTAGTATTTATATGCTATTTCATAATGTGGGGTGGCCATGGTGGTGCAGCGGTTAGCGTTGTTGCCTCACAGCAAAAGGTTCCCTGGTTCGATCCTTGGCTGGGGTGCCTTCTGTGTGGAGTCTGCATGTCCTCCCTGTGGTTCCGGGGGTTTCCTCCGGGTGCTCCGGTTTCCTCCCATATCCAAAAAACATGCTTGTAGGTGGATTGGACACTCTAAATTGGCCCTAGGTGTGACTGCATGTGTGCGCCTTCTGTGGAAGGTTGGGCGCTGGGCTGGCAACTCAACACCATAAAACTCCACTGCCAATCAAGAGCAGACAGGTGATCCACTGTGGCAACCCCTAACCAGGAAAAGCCAGAAGAAGAAGATATGCTATTTCATAATGTATATGTATATGTATCACCATGTGCTGTCTACATGTAAATTTCTCATTTCATGTCATTAGTTTGGGCATGTGTGATGAGCCTTCCTTATGTTTGACTTGTGTAATATCATTGCATGTCAAATATCTATATTGCATTCTTGAACACCATCTGTACTGCCATTAGTCTGGAATGATTTATTTGACATCAAGATCCTATTTTTTCCAGTATTAATGGTGTATATACCAATCATTTGCTTATTATATGCAGGGTGGAAAGTTTGAATCTTCCTTGAATATTTTGCTTTTACATTTCCTTACTAGGATCTGATCAGTCTTGCTGTTGCATGGTTTCCAGATGTACTGCAAAAGCCTGATGTTTGATGTCTACTGTTTACTGCAATGCCAACAATCCTCATTTCGCATTTTCTATTGTAGACCTGCAGTCAGTAGTACTCATTTTCATATGACTGTTATGTATTTTGCAACATCTCAGTACTGCTTTCTACATTGGTATGTAATGTATTATTGAGGTGCACCATGTATGTATCCTACTCTGTTTGTCATATTTCCTTAATCTCTGCTGTAAAGTCCATATGTGTGCTCTTTATGTACTGTACCTAACCTTTATATATATATATATATATATATATATATTACTGACCTTTGTCTGTCATGTCTTGTCATAACTGTTATATGTTTTCCTCCACACTTTTCACCACTTACTCTTTCCATCTCTTTTCCATACACTCTGTTCTCTAAAAAAGGGAGCCTATTCCCACCACAAAAATGCCCATACCCCTCTCACACTATATCTGACCTTCCTATTCCATCATCTCTCTTCTGTGCCCCTCTTTTTCACCCTCACCCAACTTCTGCTTCACTATCTCCCTATTTCCTTGGGTGTGTGGTACTCGTGTTCCCCACATCCATTGTTAGCTATCGTTAGCTTTGACAATATGATTATAAAGGCCACCTTGCCATGATTAATACATTTTTTAAATATTTTTTTGCAGATTAAGATGGATTCCACAAATTAAGATAGATATGTATTTGGATAAGTACATCTGTACTTTGTGAAGACATCTGCAACATATTCTAGCTATTTCTCATTTTACAGGATTATTGATGATGCATATTTGTCTTCAGTCAGTATTTTCCACATATTACTGACATGTTCACTTGAGTTTGTCTACCTTCCACACACATACATTGCTAATTCAGATATATCAATTTATGGAGGAGTGTTCCTTGTAATATGATTTTGCAAACATGAACACATTTGCACACTGACATTACTGGTTATTTGTTGTGTTTGCATTAATCAGAGTTATTGCAAATGGACTAGGGCACATTTGCAAATAACTTGACTTGAAGCAAATTTTGCTCAGACCTCAGCCCAGTATCTCAAAGTCAATGAAGTTTATGGAATCCAGACCACAGTTTTAAAAAAGCTATCATTTTACACTCCATTCAGTTACAGTGTAGATTTAAGGATATGTAAGCCAGAATAAGCAGTGTATCACTGGAGGTGTACAACTGTGTGTCAGAGAACCAGTTAGACTGCAGACACATGGATATGTAGACCAGTATACAGGAGTGTATTACAGGAAGTGTATACTTCTGTATCAGGGATAAAGTTACAGTGTAGACATATGGATATGTTGACGAGTATACAGCAGTGTATCACAGGAAGTGTATAACTCTGTGTCAGAGATGCAGTTACAGTGTAGACATATGGATATGTAGACCAGTATACAGCAGTGTACCACAGGAAGTGTATAACTCTGTGTCAGGGATGCAGTTACAATGCAGACATATGGATATGTAGACCAGTATACAGCAGTGTATCACAGGAAGTGTATAATTGTGTGTCTAGGATCCAGTTACAGTGTAGACATATGGATATGTAGACCAGTATACAGCAGTGTGTTACAGAAAATGTATAACTTTGTGTTAGGGTGTGTTACGGATCCAATTATAGTGTAGACATATGGATATATAGACCAGTATGCAGCAGTGTATCAGAGGAAGAGTACAACTCTGTGTCAGGGATCCAGTTACAGTGCAGGCATATGGATATGATATGCAGACCAGGGTTTACTATCATAACCCAGAAGTGAACTCTGTTGAATGGAAGTACATTGAAGTACAGATTCAAAAGGGCTAAACATCAAACAGAAATGTAGCAAACCACATCGCTGAACACCAAATGGCACATGTAATCCAATGGCCGCATTTCCATAACAGCGAATTTCGAACCATCGATATAAACATAGTTTGAAATAGGGGAGTGAAATTGTTTTCATTTTCAACATTCCAGTTCTGTGACATGAATAATCAATGGAGTGCACTTCTGGGTTATGATAGTAAATCTTAGAGCAGTACACAGTAGAGTATTAGAGGAAGTGTATAACTCTGTATCAGAGATCTGGTTACAGGGTAGACATATGAATATATAGAACAGTATTCAGTAGTATATTACAGGAAGTGTATACTTCTGTGGCAGGGACCCAGCTGCAGTGTAGACATATGGATATATAGACCAGTATATAGCAATGTATCACAGGAAGTGTATAACTCTGTGTCAGGTATCCATGTTTTTTTTCTGTAGGACTGCTGCAACAGTTGCTGACTAGGTTGTTTTCTCCTGTGCAATCTTCAGGCATATTATATTTAAAAACTAAAGGCTTCGGTAATTACGTTTATAGCTGGCAAGGTATGCTATGTATATTTTTCTGCCTATTTTCTTTATTCCCCAGTTTTCTATTTGTTCTAAGAACCTGAGAGCACTGGCAAATAATATGTTGCTACAAAATGGTTATATGTAATTGCTCCTTTAGTTTTTGTGTACCATGAGTATCTTCTTCCTGGCTCCTGGTTATTCTTTTTAAAACCTTTATTCTCAGGTACTTTAAAATCATATCTAGTGACATTTTCTTACCTGGTTGACTGACATTATAGCCAATTTCTCAACAGATTCTAAGATTAGACACTTCTCAGTTTTGAATAGTAATGCACTACTGTCACCTTATATGTGATCATATTCTATAAATATTAATGGGTTTCCAAGACCAGATGAATATTTTAGTTTGCTGATAGTTGTTATGACTCTGGCATATTATCAGTGGACTCAATTCTATAAAAGATGGAAAGACAATTGCAAATAATAACTTATTCAGTGTCAGATAATTGCAGATTCTGTGCACCGTGGCCACATTTCAAAACACAGTGGGTACACCTAATGAAAATAAAATGCAACAGAACAGCGCACCAACATTTTCATTAAAATACTCAAGGATGCCATTTTTACTTACCTTTCTCTGTACTGCTTCCAACAAATTACTAAGCGATTCTGCACATTCTAAAAATTATTACTTAAAAAATGTAAACTGCATTTACTGCATTAGGTGAGGCTGGGGTACTTCAAGTCGTACTAGAGGATAATCTGCAAGTGAATTCTAGAAGGCAGCCAGCAAGGTGTCAGTCCAGACTACACTTAAGCCAGTTCTCTGACCAGGAAATTATTGATTGATACAAGTTATATCAGAGAGCTGATGCAGGCTGTGTGTAGGATGTGTTCACTCCATATATCTGCACATAGTCTGTTGGATAACCCACACATGGTTGAAGCAAAGATGTCCCTGAGTCTGGGTATACTAGCCTCTGTGAATTGCAGCAGCATATGGGTGATGCTGTAGGAGTGTCCCAGACAGCCTCCAGTCATATTTTGGAACAGTTCTTGGCAGTACTATGCAGAAAAGTAAATTAATTCATTCACTTTCCAGCCGTAGCCATGGAGCGAAGGACTGTCATGGAACCATTCTATTCCAGTGCCAACTGCTCTTGATTCTTTGGTGCAATTGACTGCATCTATGATCTTATCAAAACACCGACGTCACCTGATGCTGAGTGTTACATTAATAGAAATGGGTGGCCATCAGTCAGTTGTCAAGTAGTGTGCTCTGCAGATTACCTTATTAGCAATACCATGCAAAAGTAGTGTGTATAATGCAGTGATTTAAAGAGAAAATGATCTGAAGACTGCTTTTGAACATGCTGAAATTCTTAAGGGGCTCCAACTCCAGTAAGTACAGGAACACTGCTATGATGTAATCAGAACCTTGACTTGTCAACCTGCAGCTCCTGGCTCAGAACTTTGGGTCATGTCAATCCATATGGAGAGAAGTACACACATAAAGCAATGATGGTCACACAGTATTGGCCCATTACACTGTCAGCAGCACATAAAACAGCTATATGAAAAAGTGCATAAGAACAAAATCACTGAGTGAACATGCAAAGCACTAAAAGTGCAAAAACACTTTATTCCAAGATCTCAAGTTAAAAACGTTCGCCACACAGCACAGCCTCTTCAGGCAAATCTAAATAGAACAAGTGCAACCACTATTTAAATACATAGTGGAATGGTCACATGATATGTTCTAGTCATATGACACATTTAAATACAGTGTGAGATGGTCACATGATGTATAAATGCTAGTCATGTGGCACATTTAAAATTAAATAAAATAAAGTTCCATAAAATTCAACATTTAATATTTAAATATGCAAATATATAAAACATACTAAAATCAAAAGGTTGAATTTATATTTACATAATTATTTGATACTTTCGTGTGACATCTGGAAAGAGGAAGGAGTACAAGGAGACCTGGTGGTGGAATGAAGAAGTACAGGAGAGTATACAGAGAAAGAGGTTGGTGAAGAAGAAGTGCGATTGTCAAAGAGATGAAGAAAGTAGACAAGAGTATAAGGAGATGAGGTGCATGGCAAAGAGAGAGGTGGCAAAGGCTAAGGATAAGGCAGACAAAGAGTTGTATAAATGGTTGGACACTAAGGAGGGAGAAAAGGACCTATCGATTGGCTAGACAGACAGACCAAGCTAGTAAAGATGTGCAGCAGGTAAGGGTGATAAAGGATAATAAGGGAAACGTACTCACAAGCGAGGAGAGTGTGTTGAGCAGATGGAAAGAATACTTTGAGGGGTTGATGAATGAAGAGAATGAGAGGGAGAGAAGGTTGGATGATGTGGGGGCAGTGAATCATGAAGTACAATGGATTAGCAAGGAAGAAGTAAGGATAGTTATGAAGAGGATGAAGAACAGAAAGGCTGTTGGTCCAGATGACATACCTGTGGAAGCATGGAGGTGTTTAGGTGAAATGGCAGTGGAGTTTTCAACCAGATTGTTTAATGAAATTTTGGAAAGTGAGAGGATGCCTGAGGAATGGAGAAAAAGTGTTTTGGTACTGATTTTTAAGAATAAGGGTGATGTGCAGAGCTGTAGTAACTACAGAGGGATTAAACTGATCAGTCACAGCATGAAGTTATGGGAAAGAGTAGTGGAAGCTAGGTTAAGAAGGGAAGTGATGATTAGTGATCAGCAGTAGGGTTTCATGCCAGGAAAGTGCTCTACAGATGCGATGTTTGCTCTGAGAGTGTTGATGGAGAAGTACAGAGAAGGTCAGAAGAAGTTGCATTGTGTCTTTGTGGATTTAGAGAAAGCACATGACAGGGTGCCTAGAGAGGAGTTGTGGTATTATATGAGGAAGTCGGGAGTATCAGAGAAGTATGTAAGAGTGGTACAGGATATGTACGAGGGTAGTGTAACAGCGGTGAGGTCTGCGGTGGGAGTGACGGATGAGTTTAAGGTGGAGGTGGGATTACATCAAGGATCAGCTCTGAGCCCTTTCTTATTTGCAATGGTGACGGACAGGTTGACAGATGAGATCAGACAGGCGTCCCCGTGGACTATGATGTTTGCAGATGACATTGTGATCTGTAGTGAGAATAGGGAACAGGTGGAGGAGACCCTGGAGAGGTGGAGATATGCTCAAGAGAGAAGAGGAATGAAGGTCAGAAGGACTAAGACAGAATATATGTGTGTGAATGAGAGGGTGGATAGAGGAAAGGTGAGGATGCAGGGAGTAGAGATGGTGAAGGTGAATGAGTTTAAGTACTTGGGATCAACAGTTCAGAGTAATGGTGAGTGTGGAAGAGAGGTGAAGAAGAGACTACAGGCAGGATGGAGTGGGTGGAGAAGAGTGTCAGGAGTGATTTGTGACAGACGAGTACCAGTAAGAGTGAAAGGGAAGGACTACAAGAGGGTAGTGAGACCAGCTATGTTATATAGGTTGGAGACTGTGGCATTGATAAAAAGGCAGGAGTCAGAGCTTGATGTGGCAGAGTTGAAGATGTTAAGATTTGCACTGGGTGTGATGAGGATGGACAGGATTAGGAATAAGTATATTAGAGGGTCAGCCCAGGTTGGAAGGTTTGGAGACAAAGCCAGAAAGGCAAGATTACGTTGGTTTGGACATGTGCTGAGGAGGGATGCAGGGTATATTGGGAAAAAGATGCTAAGGATGAAGCTGCCAGGTAACAGGAAAAGAGGAAGGCCTAAGATAAGGTTTATGGATGTGGTGAGAGAGGACATGCAGGTGGTTGGTGTGACAGAGCAAGATGCATGGGACAGGACAAAATGAAAACAGTTGATCTGCTGTGGCGACCCCTAATGGGAGCAGCCGAAAGAAGAAGAAGAAGAGGATATGTATGTTATTAAGAAGTGGTTTCAAAGATACATGTCCATTGAGATCTGGAGACGTGTGCTTTCAAGCGTAAAATCTAAGAAAATGTATCTACTTCACTATAATAAGAAATGTTACCACTACGCAAAGATTCATAAACAACATGCAAAATACAACATTTAAAATCATGCTCTGGCCTTCTATCAGCTTTGTGTTTATACACTGCAGTAGTTAATATCTGTCTCTTAATCTCAGAGATATGATTACTAATACATTGTTTCAAATTTTGATTAGTCTTACCTACATAGTAAGCATCACAGTATAGGGTTGGATAGGGTGTTATTGTAGGGTAGGGTGTGACCAGCTAACAACAGTGGCAAGTTACTTATATCATTAACTGCAAAGCACACACCCATTGCACAGCTTAGGTCTTGTCATATATCCTGATGCAAGCTTAGAACCCAGTTTTGAGGTAATGTTAACACTTTTGAACCATTCACATAACCATTATTCCAACACTTTATCAGGAACAGCTGTTGAATATTCACATTATAGTCATATGCAGAGCCAACTATCCCTTCCAGGTCACCAACAAATATCAGGAATATGCAGTCATTGCTGAAAGGCTACACAAGGCTGCACAATTGTGTCATGTATCAAAATACGAATGACATATGTGTTTAAGAGCAGCTCATAACATTAAAAGCATATGAATATAAAGGGTCTATATTATATAATCGAACATTTAGGTTATCGAACACCTAAATGTCGACCCCTAAACGTCAAAAGCTACAAACCACGAACAGCCAATTATGCAAATTTTTTACAGGGTAAAAATTCAGTTGGCCGGCAGAAAACAAAACATATTTTCAAGCCTTAATCAACTGGGGGGCTTTGCCCTCCCACACCCCCCGATGTGGGGGGCTGTGCCCTCCACACACACCCTAATTAAATATACCATCTCCAAGATTGCTCTACATCAAGGAAAAGCGCAAATTCCCGATGAAGGCCAAGCAAATATTTTCCCTGTAAAAAAAGTTGTGTAATTGGCCATATGCGCTTTGTAGATTTTGAGGTTTAGGGGTTGACATTTTGGTGTTTGTCATCCTAAACATTTGTTGATATAATATAGAACCAAATATGAACATCTTAGCTGTAATGTCTCTGTGTGAACACAGAAAGAAAGCAATAGTCTTAACCATTAGGATATATTAACACTCCCACTCAGTGATAGATCCAGCACTAGGGCCCTACTGATTTGGAGGGGCCTGCTGGCCAGGGAAGCTGCCACAACATTTACTTCTTAATTTAAAATAAAAAAAAAACGACATGTCTTTTTTAAGGGGACGCATCTTTAAGAACACCCTCTGCGTGCAACATTTCCATCCTTGTGCATCAACAAGCATTCCTGCTGCAGGATGTTATCAGAAACAATATGTGTGGGGCGTGGCCAAGGATGAACACAGGATAGCAGCAGATTTCTTCAGCTCCACCAATTTCATTACACTGACAGGAATTAATTACTTAAAAAATTAATTTTTGAAGTAATTTTCTTTCTAAATACGTTTGTTTTATATAGTTCTTGAACTATATCTAAAAAAGAAAGGAAATCTTAACAATATTCCTGTCAGAAATCACTGTGGAAATTTTCCTGTCAGTTTATCAGTCTGAAATGAGTTCCAGTAAGACAAATTCTCAAGACTCCAGCATCAAGAAAGAACTTCAGTCTCTGATAATTATAATCCAGCAACTTACTGATAAAATGGATAAAATGGATACTAAAATAGACACCTTCATAGAGAAAACTACAAAACAAATAGACCTGTTACATACAGACCTGCAACAACAGAAGAACCAGATGACAGGCATAGAAGAAGCTGTGAATGACATGGAAAATAGAATCCAAGAAGAGGAAATCAACATTGAGTTTCTGCTGAAACAAAATACACATTTACAAACAAAGCTGGATGACCTGGAAAATAGATCTAGGCACAATAACATTAGGATTTTTGGACTGCCAGAAAATATTGAAGGTAACAATATTACTTCTTTTTTAACAACTTGGCTCACTAAAACTTTAGACTTACCAGAAGCATTCTTTTGGTATCGAAAGAGCACATAGATCTATAGCTAATACTAACTCTAACAAAAAATATCCTAGATCAGTTATAGTTAGATTTCTATCATCTTTTGATAAAGAGATGGTTCTTAAATCTGCTTGGGCTAAAGCTCCTGTTAAGATTAATGAGACAACTGTGCATTTTGACAATGACTATTCTTCCATGGTAATAGCTAAAAGAAAAGTTTTTCTGCCACTAATAAGGGAGCTTAAAAAAAGCACAGTTTAAAACATACCTTCTGTTTCCTGCCAAGCTTAAAATCTTCCTTCCTGATGGTCCTAAGGTTTTCGATGATTTAGACTCTGCTTTACTGTTTGTCAAAGAAAAAAAAGGATTTTGGATAAAATAGAAGAAATGGAATGGGCTAGTTCTTCATTAAAGAGATTGGCAACTGAAGCTTCGTGGAAGACTTCAGAGAAGAAGAGACTAAAAAACAAATGATTTGTTATATGTTTTTTTTCTCTCTCATCATTTTAGTTCATTATTAATCTTTTTGAATATAGTTCCTGCATTTCCAGAAAGCCACAAATATTTTGGAAAAGAATTAATCAAAGTTATTCTCTATGTGCAAAGAAATGTTTTGTTTCATAACCAGTCAAAATACCTGAAGATTTAATGGCAAGCTGTGATTCAATTTGTTTCTCTTTCTGAAAAGAAGTAAGGTTAGTAATTTGATACATTTTTATCTTTACCTTTTTTTCCTTCTCCTTTTATTATTTTCTTTGTTTAAACAATGACATTCTATTTAGATTATGTAGTGGGTAAAGGGTGGGGGAGGGCAGGGAGAGAACAGTAATGAAAATACCATTAATAGAATAATAACATATTTATTCCTTGTAAAAGTTTTTATAAGTTCTTCAAATGCTATTTCTAATTATACTTTCTTGATTATACTGCTTATGCCTGTTTGTAAATAATCTGTTATGCTTTAACTAATAATAATCAGAACTAAATAAGAGTAAATAATATGTTTTATTTTTAACTATATTAATATAAACAGTAAGTAACATTCCATTGTATATACTTCTTACAGCTTTCTCTTACATTTTTCTATTTCTGCCTCACTCCCTTTTATTTTCTAATCTCTTTTTCTTTTCTTTATTAATATATAGAAATGCTTTTGATTGTGTGGGCACAGTGAATAACAGGATTTGTATGAAAATTGAGTTGGGAGAAGAATGTTGAGTTTTATTGCTTGTTGGTAATTTTGGGCTTAATTTCACTTACATAGAGGCTGTAATGATCTGTGGAATACATTGTGAAGGTTTTGTCATGTTTAGATGCATTTACACTGCTAAATGAATGTTTGTCACTAGTTTTAATAAGTTTCCGCCAAAATGTTAAGAGAGACAATCTGAGATGTGGGCTGTCTCATGCACAGTGTTCATGAGTTACTTCAGAAGCTTCAGCTCACAGAATTCTCACAGAGAAACTGAAAGCAGTTAGTATAACCTTTGACATAGTTATCACACTGACACACCACAGATTCAGGAAAATACTCTATTCATAAAATATGTCAGCTATAATGTTTTGTTTCATAACCAGTCAAAATATCTGAAGATTTAATGGCAAGCTGTGATTCAATTTGTTTCTCTTTCTGAAAAGAAGTAAGAGGCTGTAATGGTCTGTGGAATACATTGTGAAGGTTTTGTCATGTTTACATGCATTTACTCTACTAAATGAATGTTTGTCACTAGTTTTTAATAAGTTTCCCGCCAAAATGTTAAGAGAGACAATCTGAGATGTGGGCTGTCTCATGCACAGTGTCCATGAACTACTTCAAAAGCTTCAACTCACAGAATTCTCACAGAGAAACTGAAAGCAGTTAGTATAACCTTTGACATAGCTATCACACTGACACACCACAGATTCAGGAAAAATACTCTATTCATAAAATATACCAGTTATAATGAGTCTAAATGATGTAGTTTCTTGTAGTAAGCAAATGTCTTATTTTAGAAGGCATAGAAAATGAAACATTTATTTAAATGTTTTTGAAAATCTACTTAACAGCAGCATAATAATCTGTTAAAAATTTGTTTTCCAAACATATACTTTACTATAATTTATTTAATTAATCTGACTGACAAGCATAAATAATCTTATAACTCTATTCTGGAAGAAATGTCATGTGATATATTTTAAAGCAGTAGGTTAGCATGATTGTAAAATCTGGTTACTAAAATGTGTTTGCTGTGCTTTATTTTGTATAAAGCAGACAGATTTATTCTAGGGACAGCAAGTAGGATAGTGCTCAACAAAGACACAACTCAGTGAGATCATATATATATATATATATATATATATATATATGTGTGTGTGTGTGTGTGTGTGTGTGTGTGTGTATGTATGTGTATGTGTGTGTGTAAGTGTGATGGCTTTTTTTTTTATATATATAATAATGCAAGTGTTTCTGAGAATCTGCATAACTATCCAATATGATTTATAATAATTTCTATGAATACAATATTTTACTCTATTGACAAAATGAATGCCACAAGTTTTAATAAGTTTCCCGCCAAAATGTTAAGGGAGACAATCTGGGATGTGGGCTGTCTCATGCACAGTGTCCATGAACTACTTCAAAAGCTTCAACTCACAGAATTCTCACAGAGAAACTGAAAGCAGTTAGTATAACCTCTGACCTAGTTATCATACTGACACACCACAGATTCAGGAAAAATACTCTATTCATAAAATGTCAGTTATAATGAGTTTAAATGATGTAGTTTCTTGTAGTAAGTAAATGTCTTATTTTAGAAGGCATAGAAAATGAAACATTTATTTAAATGTTTTTGAAAATCTACTTAACAGCAGCATAATAATATGTGTTAAAACTTCTGTTCCAAACATATACTTTATTATAATTCATTTAATTCATCTGATTGACAAGCATAAACAATTTTATAATTCTATTCTGGAAGAAATGTCATGTGATATATTTTAAAGCAGTAGGTTAGCATGATTGTAAAATCTGGTTACTAAAATGTGTTTGCTGTGCATTATTTTCTATAAAGCAGACAGATTTATTCTAGGGACAGCAAGTAGGATAGTGCTCAACAAGGACATAACTCAGTGAGATCAGATATATATATATATATATATATATATATATATATATATATATATGTGTGTGTGTGTGTGTGTGTGTGTGTATGTGTGTGTGTATGTATGTGTGTGTGTGTCTGTGTGTATGTGTGTGATGGCTTTTTTTAATAATGCAAGTGTTTCTGAGAATTTGCATAACTATGCAATATGATTTATAATTTTTATGAATACAATATTTTACTCTATTGACAATAATGAGTTTAAGTAAATGCTCATATACAAACAATTCAAGATTTTTTTTTTGGAAGCTGTTAATAGTATTCACATGACAGAAAATAGATGCATCTTAATATATGTAATGTCTGAATCATATTAGCCAAAGTTTTTGATTTAAATGAATGTTAGAACCTAATTTTCTCTCCTCTTGATTTCTAACATCAAGATTATTTGAATGCTATTTGAATACAAGTGTTATATATTACATAGATCTATATAGTAGTATGAACAGTTTAAAAAAAAAAAAAAAAAGTTTATTTTAGTTTATATGATGCTGTTTTACCAAATGTGTAGTTTTGTCTTGATAGATAATTGAATTGAAAACTGTTAACCTCAGTTAAATATAACTAGTATTAAATTGATAAGGTGGTAGCTGAGGTACTGCTGCTTAGGGTAGGGGGTTAACTTGAGTAGTAAATACTACTCTAAGTTGGAGTTTTCAACTCCAGGCTGAATGCAAGGTTTAATCCTTACATTATTTTCACTTGTTCATTGTTATATGTATATAGTTGTGACATCCACAATATATTTTGTACACTCATTGTCACTACAAACAAAATTGAATCCTATACAAAATCCCATAAGAGATTTAATAAATACAGCTATATTTAAAGGTACACCTAAAAGAGGAGATGTAACATTATTTATCTTGTTATTTGTTATTTCGATCATAAGATTCTTGAGTTTTAAAAATGCCAAATGACATCATTAAAAGGAATTTCTTTAAACATTAATGGATTGAATAATCCGTGTAAAAGGGCAAGCCTAATAAGATACATTAATTTACACAAGGCCAATCTAGTCTTCCTGCAAGAAACCCATCTCTTGAAAAAAGATATTGATAAACTAGCCACTAATAAGTATACAGTATTGGTTAGTTCAGAGCACACTCAGAAAAAGAGGAGTGGCTATTTTATGGAATAAAAGTATGCCCATTCCTAAAACCATTAAGTCTTTTCAGGATGACAAAGGAATGTTTTGTATGGTTACAATACAAATTAATGGGAAGACTTACACTTTAATTAATGTATATTGGATACCTGGAATTGGTATTAATACAGTGAAACATCATATTGATAAGATCATATCATTCTCTATAGGGATATTATTTTAGCTGGTGATTTTAATTGTATACTACATGAAAGTGATACTACCACTATAAGGAAAAGAAGAATTACATCTAATGCAAAACATTTAAATGATTTTGCTAATTCTTATCATTTGAATGATATTAATAATCAGATAGATTCAAAATCATTACCATACACCTTTTTTTCTAACAGATACAAAACTTATTCAAAAATAGATAGGGTCTTTATTTCTAACCAGATGGTAACAGATTTAATTAATTCCAAAATCATTTCATGCCTATATCTGATCATAACTCAATTGTTTTTTGAATTCATGATAAAAAATACTCATAATGTTCAGATCAAAAGGATACCAGCATACTTAACTCAGCTAAAAGACTATAAAGAATATATACTTTCAGAAGTACAACATTTTCTAGACATAAATAATACTCCTGAAGTCTCCATTGTCTATGTTTGGGATGCCTTAAAATCATATCTGTATGGACAAAGTATCAGATGGTATAATAATAAAAGGAAATCTTGGGATAAGGAATTGTTAGATATTCAAAGTAAATTAGACTCTTATAAACATAATAATAAAGAAAATATTATGGACAAGAAAGTTATTGAAGAAATAAACAAACTAAATGAGAAATACAAAGAAATTTTAACTCATAAAGTTAAAATAACTTTAGAGAATACAAGTTTTTGTCTTATTCAATAAGCCCCAAATACTTACATAGACTTAAAAATAAAACAAAAAGATTGAATAAACAAAACCATATCAAAGAAATCTTTTCTCTAAGGAAAAGAAGAATGTTTCTAGTATACCAGAAATACTGGATGAATTTAGAAATCACTTTCACAAGATTAACCACAACAACATTAACATGGAACCTAAAGATAAAATAAAGGAGTTTATAACCACAAACATGAATAAAAAGCTTAATAAACAACAGATTAAACTATTGGACAAGAGTATTTCATATACAGAAGTTATTACACAAATAAATAAGCTTAAATCAAACAAAGCACCGGGTAATGATGGTATTATACCAGAGATATATAAAATCCTTTCTAACACTACATATTCATTAATACATAAGGTTTTTATTTTGGCCCAAACTGAGTTAATAACCCCCCATCTTGGCAATATACATTTATTTCACCAATTTTAAAACCTAATAAAGATCCAACTAGATGTTCTTCATATCGACCCATCTCATTACTTAATGTTGATTATAAAATGTTTATGAGTATTTTTTCTGATAGATTGAAGACAATCATCCCTGGCATTATAGATATAGATCAGATGGGCTTCATTGTAAATAGAAATACTTTTGATAATATAAGAAGAACTTTAACATTAATTGATTTTGCAAATAGGAAAAGAAAGATTTAACACTTATTAGTCTTGATATAGGTTCAGCATTTGATTCAGTAAGTTGGGACTATCTGTTTACCTTACTGAAATGCACAAACTTCTCTGATGCATTTGTAAATTTAATTGAGCATTTATACAAAGGAACGCTTGGCTTATATTAAGGTAGGGACATATGTTTCACAAAAATACCCATTCTTAAAGGTACAAAGCAAGGATGTCCACTTTCTCCACTATTATTCACTTTAGTAATGGAGCCTTGGACTAATTTGATTAGAAACAGTACTGACATAGAGGGTTTTGAAATAGATGAAAATACAACATCAAAAATTCAACTTTTTGCAGATGATGTTCTAATTACATCAGCAGGATCTAATTCTTCTATGCAGTCTTTATTTGATAAAATGATGAATTTTAAAAGTATTTCTGGTTTAATATTCAATGAAGAAAAAACTAAAATACTACCTATATATACACGAAAAATATTCTCATTAGTGATTTTACTAAATATGTACCCAATTCAGGTCAGATAACTTATTTAGGTATAATACTATCTAAAGATATTAAATCTATTATATATAATAACTATAATACCTGTTTTCTTAATATACAAAATCTTTTAATACCTGGAATAATATGTTTTTACTATGGAGGAGAGACTTACAATTATTAAAATGATAATATTCCCCAAGATTTTATACTTAATACAATCAATAATACTTTCACCTACAAAAATAATTATCAAGAAACTGAATACACTAATGTTAAATTTCTTATGGGCACCTAATAGACCTAGGATTGCATTAAAGAAACATACTAATAGCTGGTCTCAAGGGGTATTTCTTTTCCAGACTTTAATTTATATATTATCTCTTCTATTATAAAAGTTATTACTTTATTAATAGATCAGTCATATATCGCAAAATGGAAAGATTATTGGGAGCTAATTAGTATGCACTTCATGAAAATCTCCTTAACACATAAAAATATGATTGTAAATAACTCCATGTTGTGGTTGCTAAAGGAATTTTATACTTCACCTATTACACCTAAACATATGGTTTGTTACCCATTAAATATTATTATTAGTTATTGTAACTTTATATTCATGCACCCTAAGTATAGGGAATGGAATTTTATTGTAATCCCTATAATGTATACTCAGGGTATGCTTATGTCATCTACTTCTGAAGGAGCTCATTTAGCTATAGATAATGATCTAAAGTACTGGTATCAGCTGATATCTGATAATAAAGTTAAAAATCTAGATTTCTTAAAACAAGAATTTGATCTAAGAGAAACTTGCTGGTTAGAGGTTCAGATCTTTAGACAACATCTCATTGATAGAATAGATCTAATGTCTATAATAGTTAAAGAATCTATTCCAAAACTGATTGATTACTTGATATTAAATTTACAGCATAAAGTTTCTGATAAAGGTAAACTTTCATATATACATAAAATTATCAGACAAGAAACTTTTTACAGTGTAGATTCATACTGGAATTATTTCACCTCTATTAATGGGGACCCACCAACTCAACAAGATAAACAATATATATTGGAATCTGCTTATAGAACTACATCTTCCATTGTCTGGAGACTTTATACATGGAAATTTTTACATAGATCTTTTATACACCTTTGATGATGAATAAAATAAATAATAAAGATAATCTATGTAAGAGATGTAATGTAGAAATTAATGCTGACTGGGCTCATATGTTTTATGACTGTATGAAGTTGAAAGAATACTGGAAGTCAATTAATGAATTTTGCAGGCTCTTTTACAGATAATTTCATTATTTCTAAGTCTCTTATATTATTCAACACACCTGTACCTCAATGTGTTAAAAGATTAAGCTTCCCTTGTTATGCTCTATCCTAGCAGTGGCCAGGAAAATAATAACTAGAAATTGGATTTCAGATACACCTCCTTCGTTCAATGAATTTAAAAATGTTATGAATATAATGTGCCATATGGAAATAAGCACAATTAGAATGAGAACAACTAGAAAAACATCATATTATATTGTATGGGATAATTTACAAAATTTGTTAAAAAAATTCTAATTTCAATAGCATGGTATTTTAGTTTAATTAATTGATCTGATTGTAGTGGATGTCTTTGTAAATACTTTAGTTGTTTTGTTGAATATTATAATAATACCTATTTTTAATTACTTGTATAAAATTGTTATGATATTTCTCTTATATGTTAAAACAATAAACCTGTTTTGAAAAAAAAAAGAAACAATATGTGTGTGTGTGTGTGTGTGTGTGTGTGTGTGTGTGTGTGTGTGTGTGTGTGTCTGTTAACCTGGCTCAAACCCTGCACCTTAGTTACAAGAGACAAGAGCCTGAATACTCCACATCATCTATCAGACTATGAACTACAGTACATTTTCAAGAAATTGTGAGCTTCAGTACATTTTCTAGGAATTGTGAACTTCATAGGTTCATAAGTTCATGGCCCTGGAGCCTTTACAAGCCTAGCCCAAAAAAATTGCCCGGGCACCATGCCACCTGATGTTAGTTCACAGTGTCCCTATCCAATAGGGTAACTGGAATGATCCCTGGAGTGAAATTTCTGCTACCCATCCATTCGTCAAGATTTCTCTTGAAGAGGGCCAGCAAGGTGCTCTGCTTGACATTAATGTGAATCTTATTCCAGAGTATGGGCAGTCTTTATGAGATGAACCTGTCCCTCCAGCATGTTCTATTAATTGTGGTAATGAGGTTGTGATCTCTGGAGTGTGTGGCATGAGGGATTGGGATTTGTTTAGGTGTAGCATTTCAAGTAAAGCTGGGTCAGACATGGCTTTGTAAGTCAAGCAGAGATCACCTCTAAGTAGATGATAAGAGACTGAGAACAGCTGAAGTTTCTTGCGTCTGTCCATGTAGGACATGTGTTTAAGGTCTAGGATCCTTTTTGTGAGGTACTTTTATGGCTTCTCCAGCTGTTGTAGGTGTCTGTTAAAGTACATGCCAAATGGGGTATTATAATCAATGACTGGTCCAATGAGGGATGAATAGAGAGGGATAATGGCCTCTTTCTTCCTGGATGCAAAACCTTTGGTTATAAGATGTGCCACATAGAAAGACTTTCTGACCACAGTGGCAATGTTGTGGTTGAAGGTGAGGTGGCTGTCGACCTGGGCGCCCAGATCTCTTATGTCCCCTTCAGTGTTCAGTGTGCTCCCATCAATGTGGTAATTGATGGGAACTCTGAGTTTTTTTCAAAGGGGATGATAACACATTTTTTGGCATTAAGCTTCAGTGCATGGTTCCGACAACAGTCATTGGTCTCAGAGAGGCCCCTTTGTAGGATGTCTGCATCACCTGCTGGTCAACAGTCTGAATTGGAATCCGCAACTTTCAGTCTGTGGGTCCTATCTATGAGCCAATTTGCAACCCACCTAGTGATGTAAGGATTGATGCCTAGTTTGGTGAGTTTATCAATGATACCTGAGTGGGGAATAGTATCAAAGACCTTGGCCAGGTCAAGGTAGGCTGTATGCACTGCCTTACCTTCATCCACGACCTTGGTGACGGCCTCGAAGAAGTCAACCAGGTTCAGCAGGCAGGATCTCCCCTTGACAAAGCCAAACTGTGTGGGACAAGAGTTTGGAGATCGCCTATGTCTTTGCTAAGCATGTTCATGATGATGCGCTCCAAAGCTTTGCATACTAGACTCATCAGGGTAATGGGGCAATACTTCTCAGGGTCTGTAGTTGCTCCCCCTTTATGGAGTGGGATGACTGTAGCAGTGCACCATTCATTAGGGGCATAGCCTGAGGTAAGGCTGTGATTGAAAAGGGCACACAGATGTGGTGCCAGTTCATTTTGTAACTCATGTAGGATGCAGCCAGGGATATTATCATGCCCCATAGATGCTGTATTCTTGGCTTTGGACAATGCAGCTTTTATCTGTGCCACAGAAATGGTGAATACCAGGCTTTCTTCTGGTATTGTGCTAGGGCCCTTGGTGGGGTAGACAGGGGTAAAGTTGGCAGTGAATCTGTCGGCCAGTATGTTGGCTATATCTGTTGGCTTAGTATAGGAGGTGCTATTGTGCAATAACTCAGAGCAAATCAGGGTATTGCCTTTGAGGTTTTTGATATAGCTATAGAAGGCTCTGTGGTTGTTTTTGGTGTCAGCTGCAATTTTGCCTTCATAGCTAGCTTTAGAGGATTTGATAAGGGATTTCAGTTTTTTGTTGAGACTGACAAGGGAGGTTTTCCAGTCTTGTGACTTCATTTTTTTCTGCAACAGTTTCTTCCTTCTGTTGTAGAGTTTATTGATGGCTGAGGACCACCAGATTGCCGTCCTTTTTTTGGAGGAGAGTGTCTTAGTTCTATTTGGTATGGCAAGGTCCATGCATTTGTGTAAATGCTCATACAGTGCATTGGTGTATGATTTGGCAGTCATGCAGCTATTTTCCATTGTGATGGGTCCCGAGAAGTTAGCCAACTTTGTTTATAGGAGCCAGCTTCAGTGCATTTTCAAGGAATTGTGAGCTTCAAGGCTCACCCAGACTCTGCTACACTTTGCTGTGAGGGAATGGTTGGTTTGCTTTTTATTTCTTATATTTTGTATTAGTTTATTGCCTTTTTATATTTTGAGTGCTGTGATTTGTTTTCTTTACCTTGTGTTTTGCTTGTGTTCTGCTTTTAACAGCATATTAAAACTTCAAAGGACCCCACAACTCTGTCTCTTGTGAGTCAGGCAGAAATTAGAACTGATCAATTAAGGACTCATACATAAGACAGAAGAGGTCACTTAAGGTTAATCATTTGTGAACTGAGGGGGTGGAGCTAGGAACTAAACCTTCTACTTAAGGGGTAAAATAAAGCATTTCAGAGCTTTATTGGAAAGGCTCACGCAGACTCTGATGCACTTTGCTGTGAGCGAAAGGTTGGTTTGCTTTTTAGTTGTTGTATTTTGTATTAGTCTATTGCCTTTTTATATTTTGAGTGCTGTGATTGGTTTTCTTTACCTTGTGTTTTGCTTGTGTTCTGCTTTTAACTGCATATTAAAACTTCAAAAGACCCCACAGCTCTGTCTCTTGTGAGTCAGGCAGACAATTTTCCCCAACTCCCCACCCTGTCACTGTTGTGTTCTTAAATACCACTGTCTTTCTATTTGCTTGCCTCTTATGTTAATTTGACCATATATCTCATTTCCTCTCTGCTTTCACTGGCTTGTGTGAGTAAGCACTAAATTATCATTTTGTGAAATCACCCCTCTTCAACTATATAAATTTATTGGCCATTCTACTGTATTCTATAGTACCAGAATACAAAAGTGACTTCACTCTTTCTCTATCTTGCTTTTTTAAAATACTAAAACTCTAAACTTTACTTTTGAACCAAAGTAAACTTAAGTTACCTACATCTAACTTCTCTTTCTCACACTACACACAGTGTTTAGGATAAACCATTTTTTTTCATCTTACCTTTTTATCTCCTGTGACTAGCACTTGCTCTAATACCTGCTGGAAAGCACTAGGAAGGCTGAACAAGGGAGAAATTACAGTGAGCTGCCTGTCAGGTGCCAGGATCTTCTCCCTCTCAGAAAATGATACCATTATAGGACAAAACTGTTTGACTCAACAACAATTGGCTCAGCTTCTGTGTCATTCAAAGGGGATCAGCCTGGAAAGACATGATCAACAGACACGATGCCAGAGATGGTTTTAGGCAAAAAAAAGTTCAAACAAAACCACCACCACCATAGGTATAATAAGCAAAAATCTGAAGGTAATGCACTCAATCACTACTAGAAGTCTAAACCTCAAAATGCATATCTAGGCACTCTCCTAAAAATGGAGAACATCGATATCTGTACAGTAACTGAGACCTGGTTCAAATTCCACTACACCTTTCTAAACAACATGGAAAAAAATATTAATATACAATCAACACCCCTAATACTGGGTGATTTCAACTACCCTGCCATTAACTGGGGTTCTTGGAATTCATAAATTCTAGTGCCCTGGATCAACTAATCCATAGTCCAATATCCTAGACCTGGTCATTACCAACATGGCTGAAAGTTCGACTGCTGAGTCCTACACTAAGGCACTGTACAAGCACATCCACTCATGCATGAATTGTGCCATCCCAAATAGAACCAAGATGCTCTCCTCCAAAAAAAGGAAGCCAACCTAGTGGTCCCCTGCCATAAACAAACTTTACAACAAAAGGAAGAAACTGTTGCAGAAAAGGGGAAAATCCCAGGATGCAAAAAACTCCCTTACCAGCCTCAGTAAGAAGCTGAGATCCCTCATAAAATCCTCCAAAGCTAGTTATGAAAATAAAATTGCCAAAGATTCCAAAGACAACCACAAGGCATTCTATAACTATGTCAAGAATCTAAATGGCAATGCTCAGATCTGCTCTGAGCTACAACAGAATGGCATTAAATATACTGATCCCAAGGATATTGCCAATATCCTGGCAGATCAATTCAGTGCCAACTTCACCCCCCTCTCACCCCCTAAATGGCCAATCTCAATACCAGAAGATTGCCAAATTCCGGTAATAACGGACACACAGGTAAAAAATGCACTCTCCAAAGCTAAGAATACAGCATCCATGGGACCAGATGACATCCCGGGCTGTGCACTACATGAACTACAAAATGAAATGGCACCTCATCTAAGTGTCATGTTTAATCATACCCTCACCTCAGGCTTCATGCCATTGAGTGGTGCACAGCTACAGTTATCCCACTCCACAAGGGGGGGATCCACCTTGGATCCTGGGAACTACCACCCCATCAGTCTGGTGAGCCTGATCTGGAAGGCCATGGAACATATTATCATGGAACTTATAAACAAAGACATTGGCAACCTTAAAACAGTGGACCCTACCGAGTTTGGTTTGTGAAGGGCTGATCTTGTCTCCTGAACCTGATTGACTTTTTCAAATCAGTCTCCAGAGCCGTGGATGAGGGTAACGTCATCCATACAGCCTATCTGAACCTCACCAAGGCCTTTGACACCATCCCCCACTCTGGAATCATATACAAGCTTACTAAGCTGGGCATTAATCCCTACATTACTCTATGGGTTGCCAACTGGATTACTGACAGAACCCACACTGTAAAAGTAGCTGACTCCAAATCCAGCTCCAGACAAGTGACAAGTGTAGTACATAAGGGTTCAGTCCTGGGGCCTCTCTTGTTTGGCATCTACTTCTCTGAAGTACAGGCCAACACTAAGGGACTTTGGCTAACAAAGTTTGCAGATCACTACAAACTGGGAGCCATTATTGAATCCCCAAATGATGCTGATACTCTACAAAAGGGCCTTACAGAAACAGATGCTTGGTGCCAGAGCCATGGGCTCAAGCTCAATGCCAAGAAATGTATAGTTATCCCCTGTGGGAAAAAACATGTACCCGTGAATTACCACATAGGTGTCAGTACACTAAACACCAAAAGTGTGATAAGAGACTTAGGGACACAGGTGGACAGTGGTCTCACCTTCAATAACCACATTGCCACAACAGTCAGGAAATCCTCCTATGTGGCACACCTCATCACTAAGGGCTTTTCATCTAGAAAAAAGGAGGTCATTGTCCCACTGTACTCATCCCTCATTAGACCCATTATAGAATAACACACCCCATTTGGTATGTACCTCTCAAGACATCTGCAACAACTGGAAAGGCCACAGAAATACCTCACTAAAAGAATCACAGGCCTAAAGCAGATGCCCTATGCTGACTGCCTTAAAAAACTCCAGCTATACTCTGTCGCATATCGTCTACTCTGAGGCGATCTCTGCTTAACATACAAGGCCATGTCAAACCCAGAGCTATTGGACATGCTACACTTAAAGAAATCCCAGTCCCTCAGAGCCACATGCTCCAGCAATCTAAACCTTGTCATCATAATAAACAAAACATGCTGGAGGGACAGGTTTCTAACCCAGAGACTCCTCAGACTCTGGAATAGACTGCCCATACATGTCAAGCAGAACACCTCTTTGGCCCTCTTCATAAGGAACCTTGATGATTGGATGGTAGAAAGGAAATTCACCCCAGGGATCACGTCAGTCGCCCTGCTAGACTGGGGTCCAGGGAAGTAAATAGTGTGGGAAGAAATAGCCAGGGAATTGTTATGGATAGGCTTGTATAGGCCCTAGTGCCGATAGCCTAGTACCAGCCTATGAACCTATGAACCTATGAAGAGAAGTTTATTGCTGCTCATGCTAAGTCTGTTTTCAATGTGCAACTGTTTTGTTTAGCCAATGGCCAATACTGTTTGTGTAAGCCTGCAAGCAGTGTTAGTTGCACAACAAATAGCATACTTGCTTTGGATGCAGAAGGCCATGGGTTCTACAACCCACACCATGTAGCTGGACTTCTGATACTGTGTTGTACTTTAAGGGGGGGGGGGATAGTGTGCTGCAGTGCAGAGTGTGTCCTCTTTTGGGTGACATGCTTTGTAACTCTGAACCTATTTGCAGTTTGTAATCCATTCCCTACTGCAGTATTACCAGCTTACCATTTTTTAATGTAACATAGGCACTTTATTCTTCAAGGCTAGAAGACACTGAAATTGTAGATAAAATGCTGAAATATAAGGTTGTTTGCTAGTATCAACCTCTTCATTGGTTACAGATCTCTTTAGTGTGGAATTATTCAGAAGATTTTTACTTCTGCAGAGATTGTGCATATCGACTGATATTTCTGGATTGTAATGACAGAAGTTGAATTGGTCCTTTTTCATTGAAATGTTCTGAAATGGGCAGTTTTGTCATTAATTGTTCACATGTTTTGTTTCATTGCTTATGCAAAATAATGTTCAAAACTACAAATTTAAAACACACTTTAACAAGTGTTGTATTATACAAGGAATATAATTTAATGCTATCAGGAAGGTGAATCAAAGAACATATGCATGTATGCATGGTTCTAAAAATGTGTGCAGGGGCCTATGGCTTGAAAATAGTCTAAAGGTAAACATAATCTGTCACTGGCCAGATGTATTTTCTTTGAATGTGACTTTCAATGCTGTTTTAATGAATATGAGTTTCAAGGGCAGAGAATTTTACTGTTAATGCTGAGTCTGTTTGCACTGTGAGGCTGTATTGTTTTGTTTAGCAAATGTCTATCAGTTTTTATGCTACAAACTTTGAAATACACATTTTAAATTAAATCCAAATATCTGTAATCATTATAGTAAAAAAGAAGAAAATAGTATGTACCCTGACAGGTTTGAGCAGTGTTTATAACTAGGGAGAAGTAGCAAAGTAACTGGACACTGGAATGGCTATGGGGGGTTGGGTGGCTGCTGCGGAAGGGTGAGCCCGATTCAGTAACCAGTCTAGGGAGCCATTTGACTATGATCTGGCTCTGCTCCACCTGAATGGTATGCAAGCTTATAATGTAAGATTCAGCATCAGTAGACATCCGCAAGTATACTTTGCATGTTCGATGTGTAGAAAATCTCACAGAGCGGCATGATCAACAAACAATATTAAAGAGCAACTGCTAGAATTACATTACTGGCATACATTATCAAAATTCATCCATGTCCACAGATCACTGGGGCTGATGTGAATGTATTTGCACACCTGTATATGAAAGAAATCTCAATGGCAATGATGGGAAGTTATCCACAGTATGCATATGTGGAAAGGGGACCCCGTACCCTTCATGAAACTGACATTTTCGTGTGCGGGCAATTTCATAGTATAAACCCATTGTAATATGACTTGCAAGATAAACACAGAACAATATGTCCATCACAGAACAATATTAAGCACAGCATTCCACACAAGCAGCTGGCACCATGAAAACCTACCTTACGAGTAGCGTATGTCAGTAGGGTATATCTAACAGCAAACAGCAATTAAATACTTTGCAGCATACATAATTAATGAATTTCATTAGCATACAATGTTTTTGAATCAGATCCACAAATGTCAGAGTAAGGTCTTGAATCTCAATGCATTAACCAATAGCTCAGCATAAGTGTACAGTGCTTGGCATAAATGCCCCAAAGCTGTAATTGAATGAATATATGTAGAATACCATCATCCTGATGTATAAAGGCAGGCCATCTACAGACCCAGGAAACTACCCACACAGACGTCTCACTAGTCAAATATGCAAAGCCATGGAAAGAATAGGTTCATAGGTTGTTACTAAGCTAATGACCATTAGGGCCCTTAAAAGCCTAACCGTGCAGCCTAAACCATTTGGGTCCTGAATATCATGGGCATCTATATGGAGGGCATGTTAGTAGACAGGTAACTAAGTTTATTAGGGGGGGTGTTAGTTAAGATAATACTTTTGTCATTGATCGTCTTTGCCCATAAAGGACATGGAGGAAAAAGCTATGATATTCATTGGAAGTACAGAATAAATTCCAGCAACTGGCACTAACTGTTTTAACTAGATTAGTCCCACTAGGCTAGTGGTCTATTTTCAGGAGATACCTGAGGTGGTATTTATACTACTAGGGGAAGTTGGCCTAGGGCTTTGGGGAACTTCCTCTATTCTTTTCAGTAGGCACCATGGGATCCTTTACATTCACATGAGCTGTTACCAGCTCAAGCAGATGGGATCCCTATTTAATATCTCATCTGAAGGATGACACACTCAGGAATGCAGCACCCCATTATGCTCCACTGTAGTGTTGGCAATCAATCTACCTGGTGTGAGAATAGAACCCAAAGTCTTTTGCACCAAAGGTAAGTGTTTTACCTGTTACATCACTGACACTGTTACTGCTGTGCCACTGTTGCACCACTGACACTGTTACTGTTATGCCACTGTTGCACCAGTGGCACTGCTACAGTTGCACCACTGTTACACCACTGACACTGTTACTGTTGTGCCACTGTTGCACCACTGGCACTGCTGCTATCATTCAAATGATCAATAATGACATAGGAAACCTCCAGACACTGGACCCAACCCAGTCTGCTTTCAGCAAGGGCAAGCCATCCCTACTCACCATGGTGGACTTCTTTGAGAAAGTCATCAAAGCAGTAGATGAGAGGAAAAAACAGTTCTCACAGCCTACCTTCACCTGGCTAAGGAATTTGACATGATACCCCACTCAGGCATTGTTGAGAAACACACCATGTTAGGTATAAACCGTTATGTTACCTGGTGGATAGCCAGTTGGCTCACAGACAGGACCTAGGAGGTTAGAATTGGGGAGTCCACTTCTACAAAGAGGACAGTCACCAATGGTGTCCCTCAGGGATCAGTCCTGGGACCCATCATTTATGGCATCTACTTCTATGAAGTCAAGACCAATGTCAACAGCCTCTGGCTGACAGAATTTCATTATGATTGCAATTTAGTAGCAGTCATAGAATCCTCCACCAACACTAATGTTGTCCAAGAAAGGCTTACAAGTACAAAAAAATGGTGTTAGAGCAATGGACTAAAACTGCATGCCAAGAAATGCATAACAGTATCCTTTAGGAAGTCAGTCACCCCAGGTAACTATCATATTGACAGCACATCTGTAACAGTCAACCCAGTAGCCAGGAACTTAGGGACACACATAGACAAGTCTAGCCTTCGACCAGAAGTCATTCTATGTTGTGCAAATTATAAACAAAGGTCTGGCATCTAGGTCCAAGGAGGTCATTGTTCCACTGTATTCAGTATTCATTAGACCTATCACTGAGTACATTGCTCCCTTTGGTGGGTACCTAACCTGGCACATCCAACAACTGGAACATCCAGAAAAGTTCCTCAAAAATACAGAGCATAAATAACATGTCCTATACAGACCACCTCAAAGCCCTACCCCTGTAGTCTGTCTCCTACAGGCTGTTTTTTGTTCATTAGCTGAGACAGTATTGTTAAAAATAGAGGTCAAAGTATTTACAATCAGCCTTGTTGGGAGCTAGGCAGTCATGGTAAAGCTGTTGGATATTTTTTTTTTGGTTTGTATAGTTCTCTTTTACTGATTGGATTGCTATCCCAGTCTTTGTTTAATTAAATCTATATATCACTGGGCCAAAACATTTTCCTGGCCATTTTGGCCCATGTGCTGACCTGATATACTGTGGACAACAAGCTATAGTATTTAATTTGTCTGGCTCCTTACACCAGCTTAAATTTTTCTATAACATTCCCACCCTTTTGCTGTTCTGGTTTTAAAAGCCAGTGTCTCTGGCTTCTACTTCTTATGGAATCTCAGGACCAAAGGCCTTCCTTCCTCCTTTCATTGTGACTGTAAGTTGTGTAAGCTAATAACAACTTTTCCCATCATACTGAGAGCCCACTCAGCAGTCAAGTATTGCTCCTGACCTAACCTACCTTACTACAATAAAGCTCCCATCTGCTTAGCATTCTTGCCATACTCTGAGAGGGTCCTGAATAAATCTTGTGCCATCCAAGGCAGATAAAAGGTTTATCTTGCTGTACTGCACTTCATATAAAGGACAACTGCACACACAGACTCAAAAAATATGTTTATTTCATTGTGGTTTGGTGTTTCCTGCATTTTAACACCACCGTGGGACTATTTACAGGTTTTTTAAATATCTTTATATGTAATTTCTGAGTCTGACCATCTGGGGTCTGGCATCTTGAAGTAATTCTGATTGTTTAGATTGTCTGTAGATAGCCCATAATTCAGTGCTTGTCTGTAAAAGATTACATCACACATGCCTCTTTCTTCCTACAGCTCCTGTCACTGCACTGATTTTACATGCATACACTGCTGTCTTTCAGTCAGTTTTAAGTAACATTCCATGCCATTCAATGACTACTTAAAACACAAACAGTGCAAATGCCACAGAACAGACTTTCAAAGTTCCTTTTACTGCTGCTTTGTTCTAGAATGGCTAAACTGCAGTCTTTTGTAAAGCTGAATTTGTGCTACTTTGACTCATCTCCCACCCCCCTTCATACCTACCTTCCATAGCTGTCAAAGTGCTATGGGTAATTTGAGCTGTTACCTATTGTGATAACCAGCTCACAGCAGGAGACTTGATTCATGCACTGTTTCCTTGTTCTAGCCTTTAATTTTTGTATGGATAGGGGAAGGACCAGGGAGGTGTGACATCACAGCATGGGTGGGTTTTTAGGACGGTAGTGGTGATGTCAGTTTGGGGAGGGAAATGGCCAGAAAAAGTATAGTTGTGTACACTTACCATAAATGTAGATGTTCAAGAGTATTCACTGTTTCAGTCATCACATTTGGGTTATCCCTGCCAGGGTAGCCCTTGGCTGGACTGAATGCCAGAGGCTTAGTATTTCGGCATTGGTTGCTGTCGCTTTAGGACTGATGTCAGGTCATCAGTAGTATAAAGTATGGCACCAAAGCCAATACATCAGTTTTTCTTGCCCTAACCTGTCAGGATCCCCCAAGTAGGAGCCAGGTTCTGGTGGAAGAACCCCACCAGTAGAAGGTAAATACCACTATGTCCCTTGTAAGGAAAGAGAAAAAAGGGGGATGGAGGGAGGGAAACCAGGACTGCAACAGTGAATACACTTGAACATCTACATTTATGGTAAGTGTACACAACTGTACTATGTTCTTCAAGTTTCATTATTGCAGTCATCACATTTGGGTTGATTCCCAAAGCTAAGGAAATGGGTGGAGGCAGTCAAGGAAACTAGGGGCTGGGTAGGATGCCCTGCAAGACTGCAGAGGCAAACCCTGTCCTGGATTTGTAGAAGAGAGACAGGTGGTAATGTTTGGTAAAAGTGTGAACAGATGTCCAGGTGGCAGCCAACAGGATGTTCCTGGTGGGGACTCCTCTGTGGAAAGTTGCAGAGATGGAGGCTGTTCTGGTGGAGTGAGTCCTGACCTCCTTGGGGGGAGGCTTTCCATGTTGTTTGTAGCAGAAATGGATGCAGTGTGCTATCCATTTGAAAATGGTTTGTTTGGAAATGACTTTGCCTTCTCTCCCTGTAGCAAAGCTAACCAGCAATTGATCAGACTTTCTGAAGGATTTAGTCCTGTCTAGCTAGAATCTGAGCTGTCTGTGCACATCTAGAGAGTACAGGATCCTTTCCCCTTGTTCTGTGGATTAGGTAAAAAGGTGGCCAAATGAATGGATTGGTTTAGAGTCACATTGGACACCACCTTGGGCATGAAGAATGGGTTAGTTCTGAGGGATACCATGTCAGCATGGAAGATGATGAGCGCTTGCAGCTCAGATGCTCTTCAGGCTGAAGTGATGGCCAGAAGGAAAGCTGTCTTCCAGGAGAGAAAGTTTAGCTCTGCAGAAGAAGCTGATTTGAAAGGGGGCAGGGTGAGCTTTTCCAACACAAAGTTAAGGTCCCAAGCTGGGGTTGGTGCTCTTCTGTGCGGCCTCAAGTTGCTAGCCCCTCTTAGGAACTGTTTGATCAAAGAGTATGAGAAAAGGGGTTGTCCGGGGCAAAATGAGCAGAGATAGCAGAGGCATGAATTTTTATAGAGGAGAAAGAGAGGCCACTGTGTAGTAGTTCAGCTGGATGAGAGGGAGGGAGGGCTGTGCCGTATTGGCTCCCTTAGCTTGGATCCAGGTGCAGAACCTTTTCCATTTTTCAGCATAAGACTTTTTACTGCTAGGGTGTCTGGCCTCATGTATAACATCTAGAACCTGTTTACTGAGGTTGGCAGATTGATCCGGGGTCAGGGAATAAGCCAAACTGCCAAACTGAGTGTCTGCAATTGGGGATGCATAAATTCCCTTTCCCTCTGGGTCAGGAGGTTTGGAATCTGAGGAAGATGCCATGGTGGCAATGGGGATTTAAATTACGAGTGCATGTAGAACCTGGTTTAAACCAGTCTATTAGTATTAAGCCAGTATTAATTGCACGTAAATATTAGGAAGCATTAGGATGTATGATAAGAATTATATATATTTTTATTATTTTTATTATTTTTGTTTTCGATGAGTTTTGTTATATTTTTTACGAATTCATTATCTATGTATTTATATATATATTTTATGTATACACAGACATATTATATATATATATATATATATATATATATATATATATTTTTTTTTTTCTTTTTTACACACTTACATATATTATTCATATATTTTGTCACACATTATATTGTATAGAGAATTGTTTGCTTTGTATGATTTTAGGTTTTGGTATAGTGGTTACCATGAATGACTTGAGCTAACAGCATTGAAATTGTTACCATGACCACCTACCTGATTGAAATGTATTATTTGATTGATTTTAATTAAGTGTAATTGGTCAGCATATTTAAAGACTGTTTTATTGATTAGTAAAATGAAATCTGATGAAGCGTGCAGCGTTTGGCACGTGAAAGCGCTCATTTTTGTCTACAATAAGTATTTTGGAATCTTATGTGCATCGTAGTGGTGGTCTTGTCCTGTATTTTCGCTACTGCTTGGTTTCTTTTCTGGAATCGGGACCTTTGGATAGCAGCTGAACCTTATTTTATTTCATTGCTTTTACTGTTTGGCGTCAGCATCGATCACACTATGGAGCCTTCTAACATCTCTAATGTTGAACTGGATTATAACCCTGAACCTACGAACTTAAATCAGAAATGGAATGATATTCTTGAACCGGGCAGCAATCCTTTACTTACTATGGAGCTACATCCGTTTTCGTTGCCACCTACAACAGGTACTGTGAATAATTTAAATGAGTTCAATGATCTAAGCAGAGAATTAGAAAATAACTTATTTAAATTACAGAGACTCATTTGGCAGAGGCGACACATGGAGGCCAGTCTACATTTCCAGATTGTACCTCGAGGCATGAGGGTTTTGTGCATGCCTACGTATGGCGACAGTCATCCAGAGTTGCTCAGTAGATGGCAAAAATTGAATTTAGAACTAAGTAATAACTATATGAAATTGTTGATCGATTATTTTTTACCTATTGAAGCTGAGCTCATGCGGAAGGTAGAGGCATTGAACAAAGATATACGAGCTCGCTTCAAGAATGTAATATTTGAAAGAAAACTGGAGAATTTATATGCTCAAGTAGCTGCCTATAGTGATAGGTTACAACAAACAAAATATTGGAAGTTGCAACGGGACTATAGAGATTTCTCTACAGGACAAGTTTTTGTTTGGTCGAAGAATAACCAAATGAGCAGCCAGGCAACTTCTGATAACAGACATGCTGAAAAGTGTAGCTCCTACTCTAACAATAATATTAGAGTTACAAATAATGTTACATCGAACATTAATGAAGCTGCTGGTAGCAACAATGTAACTGACTCTGGTATGCCTACTGTACCTTTAAGTGATACTTTACCATCAGATATCACTTCCTCAGCAGCTACCCCACCGCCTAATCAGCAGGCATTAATTGAACAACAGGAAGACAATGGTTTTGGAGCTAGACCAAAAGCGTTTGGTAAGGGTTCAGGAAGTTTTTTACCATACCCAGTGAAACCTCATGAACCCTTCAGAGACAGGTCACACAGTCGGGGACGGAGGAAGCGGAAGTTTTCAGGAGGATTCCAGACCAACGAATGAAGAATCAGGAACTGAATCAACTGGTTTTCAACTTATCCAGGTTTGAACTCACTGAAACAGATTACTCGTTGCTGAACAAAGGTTTATCTTTCATACCGTCACAAGGTAGTGATTTAAGTGAACTGTTGACGGATTTGCGTCTATTTGGACGCACAATTGCACTTAAATTGTTGTTTAATAATGACAATATCAGGTCTGTACAATGTATGAATAGATTTAAATGTAAAAGTTCTTTTACGCCTCCATTTTCAGCTAATGTCGAGTGCTTTATACAGTTATGTGAGAATGATTTGTACACCTATTTTAAGAAACATGAATGCAAATGTACCTACTTTAACCTGAACAAGGAACAACAAGCATCTCTGTATAATCTTTCTCATAATGCTGAATTGACCATCAAACCAGCTGACAAGGGGGGAGGTTTGGTATTACTTAATACAGATGATTATCATACATCCATGATGGATATGTTACAATATATAAATACATATCTGAAAGTTGATTCTGAATATCTGACTAAATTGGTTATGAGAGTATATGATAATCTCTATGATTTGTTAATGTGCAGACAAGTTACACAAGAATTGTATGAATATTTTTTGGTTGAATTTCCATTGATACCTTACATAAAAGGTCTGCCGAAGATCCACAAAGGCATTTTACCCCCCCCCCCTCCAATGAGACCCATAGTGGTAGATGATGGTTGGGTTACTGAAAGAATTTCTAACTATTTGGAAAGTTTATTGGGACCAGTGGTTAGGAATATACCTGTAATTCTCAAAGACAGCTATCAGCTTATTAATGATTTAAATAATCTGCCTAATGATATAAAATGCCTATCGTCTTACACACTGGTCACATTTGACGTAAAACATTTGTTTACATCCATCCCTAATGATTTTGGCACAGAAGCCATAAGGGAATATCTATGTACATTGGATAATTTCAACAATGAACAGGTCATTTTGATATGTGCACTCTTGGAATTAGTATTGTCCAATAATGTTTTTCTATATAGAGATATGGTGTATGCCCACAAATGGGGGGTCGCCACGGGGACCCCATGTGCAAATTCATATGCAAATCTTGTGGTATATCAATGGGAAAGGAAATTTATGTTTGATAGTTCATTTTTTAAGAATGTTTTATTATACAGAAGATTTGTTGATGACGTTTTATTTTTTTGGAAAGGCAGTATAGAAGAATTACAAGCCTTTATTAACTACTTAGAATCTACTACTGATTTCTTAAGATTTTCTCTTGAATTTTCTTGTAATAAAGTAAATTTCTTAGATACAAGTATAATGAAAGATAATCAGGGTAACATTTCTACCACATTATATAGAAAATCTTGCTGGAAAAATGCACTATTGCATTTTAGCAGCATGCATCCTAGGTTTGTTTTCTCTAATATAGTAAAGGGACAATATCTTAGAATTATTAGGATTTGTAAAGAAGCCCTTAATAGGCATCAACAACTTGATGCTATGTATACCCTACTGTTAGATAGGGATTATCCTGATTCTATGTTAAGCAGAATTAAGGATGTCCCTAGAGACAGTCACCAGTTACACAGGAGGTAGATCGAATACAGGCAGAGCTACTAAAATCACTTTCATCACTAGATATACTAATGATAATAAAAACATCACGAATATCATTAAAAAGAATTGGCAGGTACTTATTGCTGACCCCAAGATTCAGACTATAGTAGGGAATACTCCTCCTTCTACCTACAGAAACAGTAAGAATTTAAGAAGGATTTTGTGTACAGAACATTTCCAGAATGAATTTAACAGTAATACCATCAGGCATTATGATAGGTTAGGTACCTATCCCTGTAATAAATGTAATATGTGTAAGTTTATCTCGAAGGAACAAGATTTTATTCATCCCACCATTAATTATAGATTTAAACCTAAATTTTATGCTAGTTGCGAAGATGAAAATCTCATCTATTTGGATGACTTCCAGGAAATTAAAAGACAGGATGTATAATCACATATATGATATAAGGAGAAATAACCAACAGAATGCATTAGCGAAACATATAAGTAGTTTTAAAGATCATATTTTTGAGTTTAGAGTATTACAGTTAATAATCAAAAAATTATTTAGAATCTATTGAATTGTGCTGGATATTTAAACTAAGCATTAGGATGTATGATAAGAATTATATATATTTTTATTATTTTTATTATTTTTGTTTTCAGTGAGTTTTGTTATATTTTTTACGAATTCATTAACTATGTATTTATATATATTTTTATGTATACACAGACATATTTTATATATATATATATATATATATATATATATATATATTTTTTTTTTTTTTCTTTTTTACACACTTACATATATTATTCATATATTTTGTCACACATTATATTGTATAGAGAATTGTTTGCTTTGTATGATTTTAGGTTTTGGTATAGTGGTTACCATGAATGACTTGAGCTAACAGCATTGAAATTGTTACCATGACCACCTACCTGATTGAAATGTATTATTTGATTGATTTTAATTAAGTGTAATTGGTCAGCATATTTAAAGACTGTTTTATTGATTAGTAAAATGAAATCTGATGAAGTGTGCAGCCATTATTTGTCTACAATAAATATTTTGGAATCTTATGTGCTTTTCTGGACCTTTGGATAATAGCTGAACCTTATTTTATTTCATTTGGGTTGATTCCCAAAGCTAAGGAAATGGGTGGAGGCAGTCAAGGAAACTAGGGGCTGGGTAGGATGCCCTGCAAGACTGCAGAGCCAAACCCTGTCCTAAAGTGTGAACAGATGTCCAGGTGGCAGTCACCAGGATGTCCCTGTGGTGGCCAAATGAATAGATTGGTTTAGAGTCACATTGGACACCACATACCCTGTCAGCATGGAAGATGGTGGCTCTTCAGGCTGAAGTGCTGAAAGTTTAGCTCTGCAGAAGAAGCTGATTTGAAAGGGAGCAGGGTGAGCTTTTCCAACACAAAGTTAAGGTCCCAAGCTGTCTTAGGAACTGTTTGATCAAAGAGTATGAGAAAAGGGGTTGTTCGGGGCAAAATGAGCAGAGATAGCAGAGGCATGAAATTTTATAGAGGAGAAAGAGAGGCTACTGTGTAGTAGTTCAGCAGGATGAGTGTCTGGCCTCATGTATAACATCTAGAACCTGTTTACTGAGGTTGGCAAATTGATCCGGGGTCAGGGAATAAGCCAAGCTGCCAAATTGAGTGTCTGCAATTGGGGATGCATGAATTCCCCTTCCCTCTGGGCCAGGAGATGTGGAATCTGAGGAAGATGCCATGGTGGTAATGGGGATAGGCTGCGCAGCAAGGGGTAACAGTGCTGTTGACGCCAGTCTGGAGCTATAAGAATTGTCTTTGTTTTTTTCCTCCTTTATTTTGAGCAGAACCCTGGGGATGAGAGGTAGTGGAGGAAAGGCATAGACCAATAGGTTGACCCAGGGGAAGGACAGGGCATCCACTTTCCAAGCCATGCAAGTGATGCTTCCTGGTACAGCATTTGCTGAGCTGATGGTTGGTGTGGGAGGCAAAGAGGTCGACCTTCAGGGTGCCCCATTTCTGAGTTATTAGGGTGAAGGTTCTTCTGTTGAGCTGACACTCATGTGGGTCCAGAAGATTTCTGCTTAATTGGTCTGCCAGAGAGTTGAGAGAACCTGGTAGGAATTGTGCTAACAGGTGCAGTTGCATGGCAGAGGCTGTGTGCCAAAGGGTCATGGCCAGACCACATAGAGGATAGGAGTGAGTCCCTCCCTGCTTGTAGATATACCACATCACAGTGGTGTTGTCTGTTTTGATCAGGAGAACCCCTGGGGAGAAAAGGGGCTTGAAAGCTATCAAGGTGTGCTGGACAGCCATCATCTTTTTTTGGTTGATGTGCAGAGGGATTTTCTGTAGGCTCCATTGGCCCTGTATGCACCTGCCATCCAGTTGTGCACCCCAAACATAGTCTGCTGTATCTGTGGTGAGGGTCTGGGCAGTGGCCGGTGGTGAGAAAGGTAGTCTCTTGTTGTGGGAGCATGCTGTTGACCACCAAAGAAAATCTTTTCTGAGGCAAGGAAGGTAACAGAGTCTCCAGGTCTTGAGAGTGTTGACACCAAAGGCTTTTTAGGTACCATTGAAGTTTCCTCATGTGCAGTCTCGCATATGGAATGAGTAGTTTGCAAGATGCCATGAACCGCAGAGCTTGCAGGATCTTCCTTGCAGATAACTGAAGACTGGTGGCTAGTTGAGAGAAGTAGGCTGTCAGGAAAATTTGTTTTTCTGGTGTAAGGAATGCCATCTGGGATGCTGTGTCCAGGCTTGCTCCCAGGAAGATAATCCTTTAGGTGGGCACCTGTTTGGATTTCTTTCCATTGATTGTGTACCCTAGGGAGGTTAGTAGGGTCTTTACAAAGGCCAGGTACTTGAGCAGCTTTTACTGGCTCTCTGCCTGAATAAGGCAGTCATCTAAGTATGGGTAAATCTGGATATTCCTTTGTTTGTAAAAGACAATGGCCAGAGCCAGACAGTTTGTGAAAATTCTGGGAGCAGTAAATAAGCCAAAGGCAAGCTCAGAGAATTGAAAGTTTTGAGATCCTGCCCTGAAATGGAGATATTTCCTGCATGATTCCCTGATAGGAATGTGGAGGTAGGCCTCTTTTAGATCTAGGGTGGCTAGCCAAGCGCCCTTGGAGAGCATGGGTAACAGCTGCTGGAGGGTGAACATTTTGAATTTTGGGATCACCAGGAAGGTGTTTAGAATGGATAGATATAGATCGAGGATGGGGCACCAGGTGCCCTCTTTTCTGGGCACCAGAAAAAGTCTGGAGTAGAAACCTTGGCCTATCTGTTCTGCAGGAACGTGCTCTAGTGTCCTCATAGAAAGGAGGGAAAGGATTTGCTTTTGAGCCTCTGCCCACAGGTTTGGAGGTAGATCTGGTAACCCTTTTGGGGTTGGAAGGGTGTGGAAGGAAAATTTGGATCCCTGAGACACTATGTTGAGAATCCAGTGGTTGTTGGTAATGGTGGCCCGCACCTGGGCACCGCACCTTTGTGTGAAAGGAGAGTTTTCCTCCTAGGGGTAAGTGAAGGTGGGCAGAGGGAGGTGGTGGGGGAGGTGAGTCATTGTGAGTTCCTACCATAAGGGGGTGACTTAGAACTCCCTGGTTTTGAAGTGGAGGTAGTCCACTGCTTAGATCTCTGCATTCCCTGTGGCTGCTGTCTGGGGGGTCTGGTTCCCCAGGGCCTGGGCTGGACTGGCTTAGTGGGAGCCGGAAAGGACCAGTGCTTAGTGGGACAATGCCTGCTGAACCTGGGCGGCTGGCCTGTAAAAAATCCTTAACTGTCTGCATAGATTTTGCTTCTTCTTCCATCTTTTTTAAGACCTCTTCTTCCTTAGTGCCAAATAAGTTGTCTGTGCAAGGGGGCATCCAACAATTTAGATTTGTCATGGTCTGGCAGGGACTGTTCCTTTAGCTACGCATGCCTTCTAATGACAGATCCAGTATCTGCTGCCCTGCAAGAAGCTTCTAGACCATCAAAACCACAGTGCAAGGTGTGTTTAGTTACTTGACTTATAAAATGAATTAACTCTTTAGATCCTGCACAAGCAGGAAAAGAAGACTGTTTTTGTTTGAGGAGTTCCAGGGTATGTTGCTGAAATTTTAGCATATGGAATGGACAATTTAGTGCCCTGATAGCAAGAGTAGCTGAGGTGTATACTTTTTTACCCCATCTGTCTAGTGCTCGGGAATCCCTATCTGAGGGGGTGGGATTCTTAGCAGTAGTTGCTTTAATCCCTTTAGGCCCTTGAGAAATTATCTCTGGGTCAGCAATAGGATTTTTAAAAAGAAATTTGTGTGAGTCAGGGACTCTATAGTACCTGTCTGGTTTTCTGGGTGCAGGAGGGAGGGTGTCAGGAGTCAAGCTGGACTCCAGGAAAACATCCTCCACAACATCCAGGACTGGGGGGGGGGTGGCCAAGGGTCTGTGCTGTGGAAGATCTAAGAATTCCGTGAGTCTCTTTTTAGACTGAGGGTAGTCTTGACTCTCCCATTGGAAATGCTCTCTTAAGGTATGAAGGGTTTCCCCAAAGAAAATATCCTCTCGGGAAGAGGCTGAAAGGATGGAATCCTCTGCATCAGAATCCTCATAGGTAGAGAGGGCTTGCATGTCTTCATATTCAGATGCATCAGAGTAATCTGACTCTTGTTCACATAAAACTACAGGGGACAGATCTCTTTTCCTTTTGGAGGGGGTAGCTTGTCTTCCCCTGATCAGCATGATAATGTCTTCCACCATTTTAAGAATCTGAGACTGAGGCAAGGAAGCAGGTGCCTGAGATTGGGTCGTTGGTCTCTTGGGTGTGGTTCGTACCCTGGGCCTAAGAAACCTGGTCCTTTTTGAAAAAACAGCAGTTGGGAAATAAGACGTTGGTTTGTGTTGAGAATCGGTAGTGCAAAGGACTTCCTTGGAAGCTGCTGCCTGCTCAGCGACTCTGGACCCATCCAAGGTCTAGACGACCACATGATCCTTAGTCAAAGGATCCAAAAGGGTCTTGGTAGCGGCCTGCGAATCGATAGAAGTGGGCATCAGGGGCTTTGAAAGTGCCTCACTGAGGACCGGAGAACTGACGACTAGCTTAACGGAAGGGTCATTGGTAGGTTTGGACCTGTGTGGTCTGTCTCTATCTTTATCTTTACTTTTTGTGGAAGATATGCTGTCGGATGGCTTACTGAAGCCATATCGGAATTTGAGGACTGTAAGCAAAAATATCTAGCTACAATTAGGGCCCAACAATGGATAGTTCTGGTGTTGAACAAAGCACAGAAGTGACAACAGGGGACATCATGGCCTGGGCTTAAACAAGTGATACAGTAAGAATGAAAGTCTTATTTGCTTTCCACAGGTGAGACAATTATTATTTTTTTCTGACACTGGTTAGTGCAAGAAAAAAGATCCTCAATGGGGTACTTAGCTTTAGAACACTTTAACTTCAATTTGGTAGACGAAACTCAGGTAGCAGCTGACCGGCACTCATGTGAACTGCTTCTGCTTCGGGCTCCACAGCAAAAAAGACAGATGTAATGGCGTTGGCTGCCTTACTTTATATGACTGACAACCTGACATCAGTCCTGAAGTGACAGTAACCAATGCAGAAATACTAAGCCTCTGGTATTCAGGCCGGTCGAGGGCTACCCTGGCAGGGACAGCCCAAATGCGATGACTGCAACAGTGAAACATGAAGAACATCTACCTGTATCCATTAGCATTGATGACATCAGTGAACTGGAGACATTTCCAGGGCAGGACAAAAGTTTTTTGAAAGTGAAAAAAACACAGTACAGTAAGGTACTGTTCTAATGGAGAGAAACAGTCAATTTAAAATATTTAAATGCTGTGTTGTTTATTCATAGCAGGGACAATAAATAGGGAGAAAAAAGACAGAGAAGTTGGGCATTTAATAGTAGAATCCCATTGTTGTCCTTTAACCACTTTATCTGTTGATTTTTGTGCTTTAAGTCATTTTTAAGTACCCTGATATCGTATTGGTTGCTGATTGCTGAGAAAGTACAGTTGTGTACACTTACCATAAATGTAGATGTTCAAGTGTAGTCACTGTTGCCATCATCACCTGTGGGTTATCTCTGCTGTGGTAGCCCTTGGCTGGCCCGAATACCAGAGTCAATGTTTTTCTGTGTTGGCTGCTGTCACTTGATGACTGATGTCAGGTCATCAGTGCTATACAAGGCAGCTTATGCCATTACATCAGATTTTCTGGCCCTAACCAGTCAGGAGCCCCAAGTAATATGGTAAGGGTGACCTGATGGCAAAAAGCCACCATTAGAAGCTTATGTCTCCCTAAGAAAAGAAGATATAAGGGGGAAGGAGGGAGGGAGATCAGGACTGCAACAGTGAACTCAAACATCTACATTTATGGTAAGTGTACATAACTGTAGTATGTTCTTCATGTTTCACTGTTGCAGGCATCACTTTTGGGAGGATTCCCAATGCTGAAGATAAGGGTAGTAGGATTAGTAATAGAACTAGGCCTGGGTCAGCATGCCCTGAAAAACTACATTAGCAAACCCTGCCCTAGCTTTAGAGAAAAGAGGAAGATGGTAATGCTTAGTCAAGGTGTGGACAGAAGTCCAGGTAGCAGCTTCCAAGATGTCCCTGGTGGGAACTCCTCTCAGGCATGCTGTGGAATTGGAGGCTGCCCTAGTGGAATGGGTGCGAATAGACTTAGGGGGAGGTTTCCCATGAAATCTGTAGCAGAAATGGATGCAGTTTGATATCCATTTGGAGAAGGTTTGCTTGGAAATTGGTTTCCCCTCTACCCCTGGGGCAATGCTAACTAGCAGTTGGTCTATTTTTCTGAAGACTTTAGTACAGTCTAGGTAGGATCTGAGCTGTCTGTGCACGTGTAGTGAGTGCAGAATTCTTTCCCCTTGTTTTGAGGGTTAGGGAAGACAGTGGGTGGACGTATGGCCTGGTTGAGAGTCACATCAGACATCACCTTGGGCATAAAAGAGGGGTTAGTCCTCAGGAAGAACCTGTCTGCATAGAACATGATGAAGAGCTCAATGGCCATCAATGCCTAAAGTTCTGAAACCCTTCTGGCTGAGGTGATAGCTTGCAAGAAAGCAATCTTTCAGGAAAGGTATTTTAGTTCTGCTGAAGCAGCAGATTCAAAGGGTGGTAAGGTTAGTTTTTCCAAAACATAATTCAGGTCCCAGGCTGGTGCAGGTGACCTTCTGGGAGGTCTGATATTCAAAGCCCCTCTAAGGAACTGCTTAATCAAAGGACGTGAGAATAGGGACGGATCTATATTGAAATTAGCTGAAATGGCCGAGACATGGATTTTAATAGAAAAGAAGGAGAGGCCAGAATTTAATAACTTCGACAGATAGTCCAGAATAAGAAGGATGGAAGGATGTAAAGAACTGCCCCATCTGGACTGGTTCCAGGAGCAGAATCTTTTCCATTTTTCTGCATAAGATTTTCTGGTGCTGGACTTCCTGGCTTCTGTGATAATATCTAGGACCTGTTTGCTTAACAGGGGCCCCTTGTTTGCTTTTAGGGTATAAGCCATGCTGTCATTTTGAGAGTCTGCAAGTCCAAGTGCAGCATCCCCACCCCCCATCCCCATCTGAGTCAAGAGGTCTGAGATGAGGGGAAGCTGCCTGGGAGGCTGAGATGTCAGGCTGTGCAGTAAGGGGTAACAATGCTGCCCAGGCCAATCTGGACAAATGATGATGGCCTTTGGCCTCTCCTTCCTTATCTTGATCAGTACCTGAGGGATAAGAGGCAGAGGAGGGAATGCATACACAAAGAGGGAGTTCCATGGGAAGGTTAAGGCATCCACCTTCCACACTAGGCAGTAATACTCCCTGGTACAGAATTTTTCCAACTGGTGGTTGAGGTGTGAAGCAAAGAGATCCACCTCTGGAGTTCCCCACTCCTGACTGACTTGCCAAAAGATTTTTCTGTGGAGCTGCCATTCATGGGGGTGCAGCAAGGTTCTGCTTGAGTGGTCTGCCAGGAAGCTGTTGATCCCTTGTAGGTATTGGCCTAGTAGGTGCAATGCCATGGAGGAGGCTTCTGTCAGAGTTCATGGCTAGCCTGCACAGAGAGTAAGATTGGGTCCCTCCCTGTTTGTTGATGTACCACATTGCAGTGGTGTTGTCTGTTTTGATAAGGAGGACCACTGGCCTGAGATGGGATTTGAAGGATATCAAGGCCTTTTGCACTGCCATCATTTCTTTCTGGTTGATGTGTAAAGGAAGGTGCTGGGCATCCCAAAGGTCTTGGGTGCACCTTCCTGCCAGGTGAGTGTCCCAAGCCTTGTCTGAGACACCGGTGGTGATGATCTGGCTAGTAGGGCAGAAGATGATGGGGAGACCCTTGTTCATGGCACAGGCCCTTGCCCACCAGAGAAACTCAGCCCTTATACAGAGGATCAAAGGGAGAGGGGTCTCTAAAGGCTGAGAGTGCTGACACCAAAGGTTCTTTAGATACCACTGAATGTGAAACCTGGCCAGAGGAATTAGAAGGATGCAAGATGCCATGTACCCCAAAGCTTGCAGGAACTTGCTCGCTGTGGGGTGACTTCTGGAATCCAGCTGAGTAAAGTAGAGTGGCAGGAAGCTCTGCTTTTCTGGTGATAGGAAGGCCATTTATGATGTTGTGTCCAGCAGTGCTCCCAGGAAAATGGTCCTCCTGGAGGGTGTCTGCTTTGATTTCTTTTCATTGATGGTGACCCTAAGGAGGTTAGGATGGTTTTGACAAAGAGGATGTCCTGCAGCAGCTTTTCTTTGCACTCTGCCTGAATGAGGCAGTCGTCCTGACTCAAATCTGAATATTTCTCTGTCTGCAAAATGCTATGGCCGGGGCTAAGCATTTGGTGAATACCCTGGGTACAGTAGATAACCAAAGGGTAGTGCAGAGAACTGAACGTGTTGTTAGCCTGCCCTGAAGTGCAGGAATTTCCTGCAAGATTCCCTTATGGGGATGTGGAGGTAGGCATCCTTTAGGTCTAGGGTCACTAGACAGGCATTTTTGTCAGCATAGGCAGCAGCTGCTGCAAAGTTAGCATTTTGAATTTGGGGACCACAAGGGAGGTGTTCAGAATGGATAGATCCAGGATGGGGTGCCAAGAGCCCTTTTTTCTAGAAACAAGGAATAGTCTAGAATAAAAGCCTTTGGCTGCTTGATTTGTGGGAACAGGTTCTACTGCCCCCTGGGATATGAGAATTTGGACTTTTTTTAATGCCTCTGCCCATTGATTTGGAGGTAAGTCTGGGTACCCTCTTGGAAGTGGAAGTTCGTTGAATGAGAATTTGTATACCTGAAAAATGATCTTTAAGACTCATTGGTCTTTGGTTACCAAAAGCCAATTTTCTTTGCAGAGAGAGAGCCTTCCTGCTAGCTTTTGGTAAGTGAAAGGAGGGCAGAGGGGGGAGAGGGAGTCATTGAGAAGTTTTGCCATAGAAGAGTTGCTTAGAACTCCCTGCCTTAGTGGAGGAGGTCCACTGTTTGGTTCTCTGCTGTCCCTGGGATAAAGTCCTAGGTGGTCTGTGCCTGTGGGGCTTACCTTTCCCCTGTCTACTAGGTGCAGGAAAGGAACAGTACTTAGAGGGGAAATTCCTGCTGAACCTGGGAGGATAGACCTGAAAGAAATATTTTACTGTTTGCATAGATTTTGCTTTGTCTTCTGTCTTTTTAAGCATTTCTTCTGCTTTAATTCCAAACAAGTGGTCCTTATCCAAGGGTGCATCAAGTAATTTAGATTTGACATGATCAGGGAGAGGTTGTTCCTTCAACCATGCATGTCTCCTAATGACAGATCCTGACACTGCTGTCCTGCATGAGGCCTCTAGGGCATCATATCCACAGTGTAATGAGTGTTTAGCCACTTGACAAGTAGAGTGCAGTAAATCTGCTAGCTCTTTCAAATTGGCACAGTCAGAAAAGGAAGAAATCTTTTGTTTTAATAGTTCCAAAGTGTGCTGTTGATATTTTAACACATGGAACTGATAGTTGAGTGCTCTGATAGCTAAGGTTGCAGAGGTGTATACTATTTTATCCCATCTGTTTATACCTCTGGATTCCTTGTCAGAAGGGATAAGATTCTTTGCAGAACTAACTTTAGCTCCCTTTGGTCCCTGTGTAATGACCTCCGGGTCTGCAGCAGAATTTCTGTACAGGTATTTGTGAGAATCCAGCACTCTGTAATACCTGTCAGGTTTAGTGGGAGCAGGTGGGAGGGTATCAGGGGCTAAGCTGGATTCATGGAAAACATCATCCACCACTTCTAAAATAGGGGGGTGGCCAGGGGTCTGTGCTGGGGCAGGTCCAGAAACTCCCTTATTCTTTTCTTAGACTGAGGGAAGTCCTGAGATTCCCAGGGGAAATGTTCCTTGAGGGTGTGAAGGGTTTCCCCAAAGGAAAGGTCTTTTAGTGGGGAGGCAGAAGGAAAGGATTCCTCTGCATCTGAGTCTTCATAAGCAGTAAGAGGCTGTTGTTCCTCTTCAAAAACTGAATAATCAGATTCCTCAGAATCTTGTTCTGACAGTATTCAGGAGAAGGGTGTCTTTTCCTTTTAGAAGATTTGGCCTAACTCACCCTGATAAAGGAGATAAGATCCTCTGCCATCTTAAGCATTTGTGCTTGGGGAGGTGGAGCAGGAGTAAGATGGAGACTAGAGGTAGATTTCCTAGGAGTGGCCTGGCTTCTAGGCCTAAGAGAATCCATCTGTCTGAGAGAAGTGGTAGTCAGATGAGAGGACGCTGGTTTCCATCAAGAATTGGTAGTGTGAGAGACCTCCTCAGAAGCCGGTGCCTGCGTCACAGCTCCAGACTCAACTGAGGCAGAGACGACCAAAGGCTCGGAAGACAAAGAAGATTTCTGTGACATACCGGACTCCGAAAGGGTTTCAGTAGAGGCCTGCATAGATATCGTATCAGACTCAAAAAAACAAATAGCAAGCTACTAAACCAAAAGGAAAAAAAAAACAGCCACAGAGCACTTGGTACTAAACATGGTTTAATCACAAAATACAGTAAGCGCTTTCATAGGTACAAATGCTCCTACTTCATCAGAGTGAATTACCAACTAAAGTAAGAAGCTTATATAACGCACAAATAAACATGACATTCAGTTGACCAATAAAATCCAACACTGACAAGTCCCTAAATAATTAAAACAAGCTACAATAAATATTGCTACATAAATATTCATGAGAATAATAAAATCATCTCTTTAAATTTCTTAACTTTAAAATACAAGCTATGGAGCATATATCATTAAGTCCAGGGTATTTAAAAGCATCTAATTTAAGTTGCCATAATAATTTTCATTGCTCCAGCCATAAATAAAGTGGGCCTCCCCTTATTTGACTAAAAATCTGATCTATCACTCTAAAAGTAAAATTATGGCCTGGGTTATCAGAAACATGTTTAGCTAAGGCATTTTCAATTTTATGATTCCTGATAGCATACTGGTGTTCATATAATCACTCCTTAAGCTTCCTGAGTGTTTTCCTATATAAAAATAAAGGGAGGAATTACACTTAGCAAAATAAATAATCCCCTTTGAATTACAATTTTATCTCCCTTAACTAGTAAACCTCTTGTTATTAACCTGATAGTTAAGACCAGTATCAGTAAACTTACAATAGGGGCAGACTTCACACTTAAACATGCCTTTTATTATCTGGGTACAAGGAATGCTGTTTCCCAAAAATTGTTTCAGATTTTGGCCCTTTCTAAATATAACCTTAGGTGTTATTGGCAATCTATTCCTAACAGTCTCGTCTGTTAAAATACGACCCCGATTCTAACTCAAAATATTTCTGATTAAGTAAGCATCATTACTAAATGAAGTAATGAAGGTTAAAGAAAAATCAATAAATGAGTCTAGATCTGAAGTAGTGGACTTTAGTGTATTACTCAAAAAATTAGTCCCTTCCACCTCAGATCCATTTAGAATGGCCTAAAATTGCTTAAATTTCTTTTAGTGGTCACTTCAGACATGAGATTATCCACTAATAATACAGAGTAGCCTTGTTTCAGAAAAAGCTTTCTTAAAAAATTACATTCCTCAATAAAATCTTCAAAATTAGAAACCATACTGGCTGCCCTAACAAGCTGTCCTTTTACTACAGATTTTTTCTGATGTAACAGATGAGAACTATTAAAATGAAGGAAGGAATTAGAATATGTCTCCTTCCTATAAATGGTGGCTATATATTTCTGTCTAGTTCTATCCTTCTGTAATAAAACATCAAGGTATGCTATCTTGTCCTTGTGGAAATTACTAATGAATCTCAAAAAATCTGTGGTGTTATTCGTATATTGAATTAAATTTTGAAATAATTCCTGTTATCCCTTAAAAATTATAAAAATATCATCCAAATAGCATGTATAATAAAAAATAAAATTAGAAAAAGTGTTCTCTTTCAAGATAAATTCTTTTTCCAAACACTCATTACTAAATTAGCAAAGCATGCCCACAAAGAGCATTACCGGCCTCAAACGGATGCCCTACGCAGACCGTCTCAAAAAACTCCAGCTTTACTCTGTCGCATATTGCCTACTCAGAGGCGATCTCTGCCTAACATACAAAGCTATGTCAAACCCAGAGCTGCTGGACATGCTCCACATAAATAAATTACAATCCCTCCGAGCTGCATGGTCTAGGGACCTAAACCTTGTCACCACAATAAACAGAACATGCTGGAGGGATAGATTCCTATCTCAGAGACTTCCCATACTCTGGAAAGGACTACCTATCTATGTCAGACAAAGCTCCTCATTAGCACTCTTCAAGAAAAATCTTGATGATTGGATGGGAGATAGGAAATTCAGCCCGGGCATCCCTTCTGTGGCTCTGCTTGACAGGCGCACAGGAAAATAATTTTCTTGGGTGGCAAACGCCACGGTACCGTTTGGCTAGGCTTATATAGGCCCTAAGGCCAATAGCCTAGTACCTACCTATGAACAAGGAGACCCCATGGCCACCCCTTTCTTTTGGACATAATAAAAATTATTTGTCAAAATAATATCCTGGAATTCTTGGACTAATTGAAGTTTATCCTGTTCTATATCCTTCTTTAATAGAACCTGGCTCACCCACTCTATACTGAGATCGTGTGGGATCACGATATACAGATCTTTTACATCTATTGTTGCTAAATTAAATTCATTATAATCTAATTTATTCAGGTTTTCTAGGAAGGACCAGGAATCTTTACATATCTGGACTTCATTTGTTAAAAACTTTTTTAGAATACGGTTCACATATTTTGCCCTGGGGTAGATAATGCTGTTACGACCATTCACAATTGGCCGTAAAGGGGGGTTATAGAGATCCTTGTGAATCTTCGGAACCTCGAAGATCACTGGGATTTGTGGTGGCAACATAGTCAAATAATTAAGTAAGTCAATAGAGACCTTAGCTTCAATAAAAAGGTCATTCAAGAATGACTTAATCTTTCTATAGGCTGTATTTATCTCATTCAGAGACACAGTTGTATAATTATTAGTCTCTAACATATGCTGCATACAAGCCTTGTAATAATGACAACTCATTATTACCATACTTCCACCCTTGTCAGGTTTAGTGATTCTTATTCCATTGTCCCTTAAAGTTTTAATCAAGTCCCAGTCATTTTCTCTAAATTTACTTGTAGGGGGAGTGGTGTTCTGTCGAAGCATATGTAAATTTCTCATGTCATATTCACAAAGATGTTCAAAAACTGCAAGGGTGGAGTGAGTACTAGGACCGAAGGTACTGGCAGTCCTAAAATTATTCAGTACATTGTTAACCAAATCTGAACCATTAGGGATGAAAAATAATTTTAAATTCAATCTCTGGATAAGTAATTTAAGGTCCACAAGTGTCTTAGATAAGTCACAAGCTCTACTGGGCACAAAAGTAAGTCCTTTGGCTAAAATGTCCACCAGGGAAGAATCAACAAGATAATCTGAATAGTTAGACACTTTAAAATTGTCAGAGGAGTTAGAAACAATAATAAGTCTGCTCAATTCCTCGGTTTCCACAGAATTTGCCAAAGTCTCTGTACACTCACCTGACCAAGAAAACCAATCAGATATCATCTTCGGTTCTGCCGTCGGTTCCAACGATTCCTCCTCTTGCTGTTGCTACCCCATGTGGACTTCTGTTGTACTCGATTGCTGTCCCCCTAAAAAGTTTGACTCTGGGTTGTTTCCCTGGAATTATTATTTGCAAAAGTGCCATTTCCTAAATTAGGATTGCCCCTATTTCTATTATAAGTATTCTTATTTTGTATTTTCTTGCTCCGACGAGGAAGCACGCTCATCTGATTTTGGTTTGCATCCTGCGGGGGTAGAGTTAAATGCCTTTCATTGTCATTCATTGGGTTATCCCAGCTCTCAACTGCTTTCTGGTTAATACCATTCCATTGCTGAGACTTGCTTAGATATCGTATCAGGCATCAGGGGCTATGAAAGCGCCTCACTGAATTCTGGAGAACTGACAACCTGCTTACCGGTAGTGTCAAAGGAAAGCTTAGCATTGTGTGGTCTGTCTCTATCTTTATCTCTACATTTTTTCGGAATGTCTATGGATTGCTGGCTGATGGATGCCATTTTGGAATGCAAAGATGGAAGATGAAAATACCTACCTACAATAAGAGCTCTACGACAAATGGTTCTTGTGTTGAAGAGGGCACAGAACCTGCAATGGGGGACGTCGTTGTCTGGGCCTAAACAAGTGATGCAGTATGAATGGAAGTCTTGGTGTAGGATCTGCTTTCTCAAGGTGAGACAGTTAAAACGTAAAAGAAAAATCTCTATGCACCAAGGTGTTCAGCCAGCACAATATCAGTCCTTGAAAAACAGCAATAGGCAGAACACTCCACGTCAAGCCAATAAAACGCTTATTTGATAAAATACACAGTTAAAATAAGCGCTTTCAGGCCATATGCCCTTCATCAGATAATAAAATAAACCAAAAGGATTATTTTTAAATTATCAAACATCCAATCACATTTCAATATTTTACCCTCCTTTTCTTGAGGATGGGTTTTAAAGGTACAAAGGCATTAATACCTGGCGGCTTATCCACTCCTAATCTCACTATCCACCTGGTCTCTGCACATTCTGTCTCATTAAATATATTACCCCGCCTAGTGTTAGGCATAATAACCTGTATAACCATAAACTTAAATGAATGACTTTCATTTATTTTTATATGTTGTGCCAGTGCATTGTGTTCATTACTATTTCTAATATCTGACAGATGATGAAATATCCTAGTCTTAAACATATTGTTAGTCTTTCCAACATAGTAAGTAGCACAATTTTGGCAAACTGCTATATAAATCAGATTGCATGTCCTACAATCAGCATAACCTTTGAATATATATTGCTTATTGGTTCTTGGATGCACAAAGATCTGAGTCTGTAAAATAAAATTACATGCCTTGCATTGATGGCACGGATATGTACCTTTCCTATTTATTTTAATAGAATTTCTTGCACTATTAGTAGATTCCTTGCAAAGTAAATCTTTCAAGTTTTTATTCTTCCTAAATACAAAGTTGGGTGAATGTCCCAATAGCTCCCTAAGTTTCGGATCCGTATGTAAAACCTGCCAATGTCATTTTATAATGTCACATATATTACCTACATCACTACTGTATGTTAGTACCATTTTAACCCTCTCTTCCTCCATAACTTTATTAAGCATTGGTACTTTTTGCTCATTCACTGTATCCCCCATATCATTAAACAGCCATGGTTTGGCTATATTATCACGTTTAGATTTACTATAGTTTATTAATGGTACCACTTTCTTATGTGTGTACCCTCTCTGTAATAAATTGGTTTGAAAACAATCTATTTCCTTTTGAAAACTTTTATCATCACTGCAAGTCTCTTGAAATCCTTGGGAACTATCGCCCCATTAGCCTAATGAGTCTGATATGAAAAGCTTTGGAATGCATCATCATGGACCTAATAAACAAGAATATAGGGAATCTCCAAACTCTGGATCCCACACAGTTTGGTTTTGTGAAGGGCAGATCATGCCTGCTCAACCTGGTCGACTTCTTACTGTCAGTTACCAGAGCTGTGGATGAAGGCTAAGTGGTTCATACAGCCTACCTTGATCTGGCCAAGACCTTTGACACCATTCCCCACTCAGGAATCATAGAAAAACTCACTAAGCTAGGCATCAACCCATATATCACTGGGTGGTTTGCAAACTAGTTCACAGATAGAACCCACAGTGTGAAAGTAGCTGACTCCAAGTCAGACTGCCGACCAGTCACGAATGGAGTCCCACAGGGTTCGGTCCTGGGTCCTCTCCTGTTTGGTATCTAGTTCTCTGAAATCCAAGCCAACACGGCAGGACTCTGGCTGACAAAGTTCACAGATGATTGCAAGTTGAGAGCTATTATTAACTTCCCAAGTGATGTTGACATCCTACAGAAAGGCCTCACTGAGACCAAATGACTGGTATCAGAACCATGGCCTTAAGCTCAATGCCAAAAAATGTGTCGTCATCGGTAGTCCACTGAACACAGAAGGTGCTACAAGGGATCTGGAAACACAGGTTGATAGCAACCTGTCTTTTGACCACCACGTTGCCACTGTGGTCAGAAAGTTCCTCTATGTGGCACATCTCATTATTAAGGGGATTACATCTAGGAAGAAAGAGATCATTGCCTCCCTCTTCTCTTCCCTCATTAGGCCAATCATCAAGTACAATCCCCATTTGGCATGGACCTCACTAGACACATGCAACAACTGGAGAGGCTGTAAATGTACCTCACAAAGAGGATCCTAGGCCTTAAACACTTGTCCTATATGGACAGACTCAAAAATCACCAACTATTCTCTGTCTCATATCGCCTACTTAGAGGCAATCTCTGCTTGACTTACAAAGCCATGTCTGACCCAGCTCTGTTAGAAATGCTACATCTAAAGAAATCCCAATTCCTCCACACCACACACTCCAGAGACCTCAACCTCTTTACCACAATCAACAGAACATGCTGGAGGAACAGATTCATAGCCCAGAGACTGCCAATGCTATGGAATAGACTTTCCATACATGTCAATCAGAGTGCCTCACTGGTCCTCTTCAAGAGAAATCTTGATGAGTGGATGGGAAATAGAAAATTCATCCTGGGGATCACTCCAATGGCTCTACTCGACAGAGGCACTGGGAACTAAGGTCTGGTGGCATGATGCCAGGGTAATCATATGGGCTATGTTTATGAAGGCTCCTATGAACCTTAGGACGTACCTCTCAACCTCTTAGAGCAAGAAATCTGGACAAAGCCATAAATAATGGGGGATCAAAGGACCAAAAATAGGGACAATTTTTAAATATTACCCTTACAAACTTAGAAAGTTGATAGAATAACAGGTCTTGTGTTAGCATGAATTTTCTGAAGGGTATGAAGTCTGAATCTCAAGTATATGCCATTATTTTCTGATGTCAGTCTTTAATGACTTGCCAATGATTTGCCAGAAAACCACAATTTTATGAAAAATGGACAAAAAAAGAGGCAAAAATCTGGACATTCTGAGAAAATCTGTACATTTGAGATGTATGTAAGGAGACCTCAGTGAAATTGTATTCTCAAACCCTAACAGTCCACCCTAATAGACATCTAGACAATATGGATATGCAATTTCCAAATGTCTCCATAGCCAGCAAGGTAGATATGGACATCCTGAGATAATGTATCAATTGTCCTATGTTCACAGACAACTTTTTAATCATTAAAAAACAACATAATATGAGAGAAATGTGCATATACAACCTTGTTGGAGGCAAAAATCTTGCATACAAACAAGGTTGCCAAGACCATGCGCACCAAATTCATCACACAGTGTCTACTTACACAGGCCATCTTATGGTGAAACACTAAAAATCTATCTCCCTAAACCACAAAGGCCTCTTAATCATGCAAATGGCAACACCTGTACTAAGCAATCTCTAAAGCATACACTAAAAGCAATAGCAAACACCACACATAAGCCTACACCTGATGGACCCACAAAAACTAAGTCCATAAGGTGAGCTAATAATTTAACCAAGACTCTTGTCATAGCACACTCCATTGTATGACACACAGATGTCCCACTCACCAGACTGGACAAGGTGAAGATTACAGTCAGTTGCTTATCTGGATCCAGGATCTGCTAAGTTACACATGCACTCAGGTGATTGCACCACAGGTATCAGTACGATTCTATCATAGTCCATGTGGGAGTAAATGTGCTGAGACATACCTGTCCGGACTATATGAAGACAGACATTATGGACCTCTCTGAATATGTCTCAGACCGGTATGTGTCTTGCTTTGAGCAACAATCTATGTTCATCAAGGATGATGCCACAGTATGAGCAAAAAAATTATTGAATTTAACATTTGGCTTACTTTCTAGTATCCGGCCATGGGGATTCAATATCTGTCAGCCTTGGAAGACATGATCAACCGACCATGTTGCCTTTCTAAAGATGGTCTTCACGTGACCTCACCCCCCCATCTTACAAAGTTTGTCTAAACTGTATACACCCCTTAGAGCCGACAAAGTGGCATACCTATCAACATACCAAATAAAACCAAATGGAACCTAAAGGTATTAATGATCAATGCTAGAAGCCTTAATAAGAAAGTCCACACCCCACAAGCTTTCCTCACTCTAGAGAATATAGGCATCTCTGCCATTAATGAAACATGCCAGAGAAGGTAATCCAGCAGTGCAAGGTTACAGTGCCTTCCACACATTTAGACCATCAGCTACAAGGATAGGGACTAAAGGTAGAAGTGTCTTGATCTTCATTGTCAACAAGTATACCGCAAGGTTGGTTAAACAGGCTGATGCCTAGAGTTCATCCACTAGCAGATCATCTTAGATACAGTCCCTTATCATATCTTAGCAAGCTATACGTCACCATCTATGTCACAAGAATTCTAGAACTCATTTTAGACCTATTACTGGCACTTCCCATACAAATAAACACCTCATTCTTGAGAGACTTTACCCCTCTACAGACTGGGAAACTTAAACTGCCACCAACTCATTGGCACATTTTTTTCTGTACTTTATTAACAGAAATGTCTCATGGACAGGGGTACTTGGTATTGATGATAGACTCACTCTACAAATTACGTCCATTTAACCAAGGGCAATTGAGGCAATTCAGGATTAACATGGCAAGGCTTGAAAGGGCTTTAGGGCTACTAGCTTAGTAAACTCCTATCATACCTTTCAACCTCTTAGGGCAAGAAATCTGGGCAAAGACTAAAATAATGCGGGGAAAAAGGCCCAAAAATAAGGATACATTTTAAATATTGCTTTTCTACACTGAGAAAGTTGCTACAATAACAGGATTTGTGTTAGCATGCATTTTTGAAAGATATAAGTCTGAAACTGAAATGTATGTCATTATTTATTGACGACAATGCTCAGTGATTTACCTGAAAACCACAAATTTTATGAGGAACAGACCAAAAATATGAAGCAAAAATCTGGACATTCTGTGAAAATCTGGACAGCTGCGAGGTATGCCTGCTGTGAACCTATGAACCTCTGAAATGCCCTTGATCAGTTAGTATGCACTTCAACCAAAGGATAAAACATACTGGACCTAGTTCTCAGTAATATGGGAGAGCGCTGCATCCCCTCACCCTATGTTACATCCTCACTAGTGACATAGGATCACAAAGCTGTCTCAATCAAAATGAAAAACAACTTGGAAAACCTATCAAAACCTTTTACAGTTAGAAACTCTTCTAAAGCAAACTGCATCATATTAAGCAGCAATTTGTCAAACTTCAGTCCCCGCCCAACCCAGAGTTCACAACAGCCTATGCAGAACTGATCACAGAACAAAATTGTATAAACATGTAAATAGCTACAGAAAGGCAGCTGTACCTACCAAAATTAAGCCCAAAACAAATCACATTGGTGGAATCCTAATTATGACAGGGTATATAACAAAAGGAAAAAAGTCATGACCATTGTCAGAAAGAGCAACTCTCATAATGGCAAGCCCTCACTAGTTAAACTAAACTGGAACTTGAGAGGACTAATTAAATTCAACAAGGCCAATTATGAGGTCAAGATAGCTTCTCAGGATAAAGACAACCACAAGGACTTCTACAGCTATATCCGAAACATCAAAGGTAATACACAACAGTGTCTACAAGTGGTAGTAAATGGTACCACCTTCACTGAGCAGAATGACATAGTGAATCTCCTGGCTGAAAAACTTAGCTCAAACTTCCCACTCCCCACTCTGCCAACCCTTGTTAAATCCCTACCAGCATAACTCCCTCCAACTATCAGAAGAGAAGAGGTCATAGCAGTGTTACTAAGGCCAAACACACAGCCTCAATGGGACCTGACAGTATCCTAGGTTGCATCCTAAATTGCCTGAATGGAAAGGATCCAAGCTTTCTATTCCGACTGTTCTTGGGGAGTTTCTAGGAAATGTTCCCATTTCTCTTTTAGCTGGTTCTAAACCTTATGTGGGAGCTCCACTTCCTCTCTATACAACTGATTATGTGCTCTCTTTTCAAGTGGGGCCCTTTTCTTCTACTGCACCATTGCCTTCTTGATCCCTTCTACATGATGACCTAACACATCTCTTAACTGTAAGTATTGCCACCCCTTTATCTCTAGCCTTTGAAACTTCCTTATTAGGTCTATGTATGTCATTGTCAAGCTTTGATCCACTTTTTCCAGCTTATTACATCTTTATTAATCCTGATACCTTTATTAGCCTATATATATATATATATATATATATATATATATATATAGTGGATATGCCAGGATTTAATTTCAAAACTTTTCCCACCTTTAATATGACCTATACTCTCTGTACAATTCAATTGAACAACAAACAAATCTGTTAGGGGAAAAATGTAAAAAATAAAAAATGTACAATAAGCTGGTTGCATAAGTGTGCACTCCCTTAAACTAATACGTTGCTGAAACACCTTTTCATTTAATTACAGCATTCAGTCATCTTGGGTACACACCTGGCATCAATTAAAGAGACTCTGATTAACTCCAAATAAAGTCCAGCTGTCCTAGTAGGATTTTCCTGACATTTGCTCAGTTGCCTGCTACAGCAAAAGCCATGTTTCACAGAGAGCTTACAAAGCATCAAAGGGATCTCACTGTTGAAAGGTATCAGTCAGGAGACGGGTACAAAAAAATTTCCACAGCATTGGATATACCATGGAATACAGTGAAGACAGTCATCAAAAAGTGGAAAAAGTATGGGATAACAGTGACATTGCAAAGAACTGGACATTCCTCCAAAATTGATGAAATGACAAGATGAAAACTGGTCAGGGAGGCTGCCAAGAGACCTACAGTAACACTGATGGCACTGCAGGAATTTCTGGCAAGTACTGGTTGTGTACTATATGTGACAACAATCTCCCATATTCTCCATATGTCTGGACTCTGGGGTAGGGTTGCAAGATGGAAGCCTTTTCTTACACAGAAAAACATCCAGGTCTGGCTAAAATTTGCAAAACTATACGTCAAGTCTCCCAAAAGCATGAGGGAAAATGTGTCATGGTCTGATGAGACCAATGCTGAACTTTATGGCCACAATTTCAAAAGGTACGTTTGGCACAAAAACAACACTTTGCATCACCAAAAGAACACCATCCCCACGGTGAAGCATGGTGGTGGCAGTATCATGCTTTGAGCTTGCTTTTCTTCAGTTGGAACTGGGGCCATGGGGCCAAATGACCCAAGCATACATCCAAATCAGCAAAAGAATGGCTTCACCAGAAGAAAATTAAAGTTTTGGAATGGCCCAGCCAGAGCCCAGACCTAAATCCAATAGAAATTCTGGGGGGGGGGGGTTGACCTGAAGAGGGATTTGCACAAGAGATGCCCTTGCAATCTGACAGATTTGGAGTGCTTTTGCAAGGAAGAGTGAGCAAATATTGCCAAGTCAAGATGTGATAAGGTGATAGACACCTACCCAAGAAGACTGAATGTTGTAATTAAATCAGTAGGTGTTTCAACAAAGTATTAGTTTAAGGGTGTGCACACTTATGCTACCAGCTTATTGTATGTTTTTTTTTATTTTTTATATTTTCCCCTAACAGATTTGTTTGTTTTTTAATTGAATTGTACAGGTTATAGATCACATTAAAGCTGGGAAAAGTTTTGAAATTATTTATTGTGATCTCTTTTTTTATATCACAAAAACCTGGCATTTTAACAGGGGTGTGTAGACTTTTTATATCCACTGTATCTATATATGAATAGTAAGATATGGTCCCTCTTCCAATTTGTTTGATCCTTTTGAAGTAATACCATTTTTCTATACTACCTGAGTCCCAAACCTTGAATGAAGAGGCGGTCACTATATTCCCTTTCATCTTCATTTTTAAGAGAATTTCAAGTAAGACCCACATTAATGATTGCTGTTCTGCTGAACACTTAATCAACCTAGTCCTTTGTGATGGATTCTATCCAGTTCCAGATCAAGAGTGGTATTAAAGTCTCCTCTTATAAGAATCATAAGTGTAACAGGGATGAAACAGTGTTATCAACATTTCTAATATCTGTGACCTCATCAGTGTTAGGACCATAAAAGTTCTCCAGAACAATCTTCCCAAATTTTGAGTATATCACTAAAACAATCCATCTGAGTCCTTAACCTCCTGCTGGATACGCCATCCCAAAGATTCATGTAGTAGGGTGGTCACTCCTCTCTTGGAGGTTTGAGCACAACTTACGTGTTTAGACCCATTCCAATCATTCATAAATAACTGTGCTCTGCTCCTCCTGATTTTGACCTCCTGTAACAGAACAGTTTTTTTGTGATATAGTTCCAGATGTCATAATGCTGCAGTGATCTTGATTGCTGATTTATCTCCCTTTACATTCCAGCTAACACGAGTGAGCTGTGACTGATTTGATTTGACCCCAGTACAGCATCTTCTTGTAACAGGTGCCATTACACCCCTTGGATCTTTTTAGATAAATAGATATGTTTTGGCCCCAATAAACACAACAGAGAGAAGAAAACCTTCAGAGATAAACACAGATACCTTTATATGTCTTCCCTATTCCCATGAGCAAGGTTCTCTAGGACAGTTACAACTCTGGCTATTGTTGAGTGCATGGCAAAGCATTTATATTAAACGTACAGAGATCACTACAGAATGGTGATACTTTCCTCAACTAAAAACTCTTGTAAAGTCTAATTGACTGATCCTCCCACAAGTTTTCAATATTGAGATCTATTTGGTAAAATCATTAATTTAGATCAACTCCAGGACATCTCTGACACTGACCCTGTTCAAGTCCCTTCATGTTCCGCTTGACTAGACCAGCCCATTTTTGGTTCTCTCAGGAAAATCCACCTTCACAATACTGTCTGCCCATGATTGTTCCATTTTAGAAGTTTCCTACACTGAAAGTCAGGGTCTGTGAAATGGCTCCCTCCAAAGTTCTGCTCCACCTCCATTATGGTGGGAGACTGCAGTGTAGCTTACTTGCTGGAGGTAGATGCTTGCAACAGGAATAGCTGTTTAGGTCCCTTTTTCACCATACAGTGGAAGTTCTTTGCTCCCTGTTAAAGTCTTCCCCTTTTCAAAGTCAAGGATTTGTTGGATGATGAGGAAGGTGTCCTGCCCCTTCTTTTTTGACTCAATGAACTGGGTTGGTTCTGGAAACATATCTCTACAAAACATTTACCAGTTTACTGCCTTTTCATTCTTAAAAAAATATCTGCTTCCTTTGGTGAGTTAAGAGTTATCTGTGAGTTGTTTTTCATAAGATAGAGCATCACTAAAAATGTTAGTTGCAGTATCTGTCCCAGGTCCTTGCATTTACTCAGGAATGGTGCTATTGCTTTTTTCCTCTTGTAAAGTGCCATACTGTACCCTGGAGTAATTTGCATATGATGACCCACTAGATGAAGTGTGCTTTATTCATCACCAGCTCTCTGTCTGTCTAGATAATTTAGGCATCTGATGATGGAATGTCTTGGTAGTCCCTGCTGTTGGTTGCAAGCATTGAGTCTGTGGGCTCTTTCTTCTGTTGGTGCTGATGTCAACCACAGCAATAATGTAAGTTCCTTTTGAATAAACTGTTCCATATCCACTCCTTCCATACATTCAGGCAGCACAATGATCCTCAATTTATTATGATGGGCTCTGTTCTCCTATCATCCAGTTTGTGCTGTAGCCTTATAGAGTGCACCTGCAATTCCTTTAATTCCTTTGAGTGTTGACACACTATAGCCGTTTGCTCCATCAAGGCACTGCATTCCTGAGTAAGGGTTTTAAAGTCCATCAGATCATTGGCTGCAGTCTTTATCAAGACCAAAAGTGTTCCTCATCACTTTAAGCTCCTCTGCCACTCTCTGGTTTTCATTCGCCATATTGCCTGCTGTCTATCTCATCTAGGCCTCTAAATTAACATGGTGAGATTATAGCAATCTTTTCACCTCTCCAACTCAATATGCAGGCTTTAAGGGATTGTCATATTTAATAAAACCTCCATTACCAACAGAAGCATACAAGTAACAGTTGCTATCAAAGTATTTTGATGTTAAGGCTCTCCCATGCAGAGCATTTGCCATTACTGCTGCATCTATTAGCATGTCCGTGTGTTCTCCCCAGAATAAATCAGTTTTTGGGGGGAAAAGTTCCCCTGCATCATCCATGTGAAGAGACATCCCCATACCCCCTAAATTTAAATATGCCTGCTCTGAGGTTGTACAACAGTGGAAAAAAAGGGAATTATCCACTGCTAGTAAAAGTGCTTTCCGTGAACATTGTCACTGAAACAGTAGTCATCGAAGCTACCTTCAATCTACTGACAGGCTACAAAATATAATGGAGTACTAAACCATTAATGGCCATATGACTACACATTATGAGGTCTTCCACATATATGTGTTAAGGTTGGATATATTACATATGATGACAATAATAATACAGATGGGGTAATGCCCACAACAGGGACATATCCCATGAAAACTAAATCCATACTGTACAAATTGTTTCTGGATTTGTTGCATTATTAAACATATTGCTGTTACCTTTTACCATTTTGGATTTTTATTATATTGTTGAGTTACGGATACTGTCATGCTACAGATTCCAAGACCTATGCCAGTTCACTCGTCCACAGAAGACAATAAAGATGTGTTAGACCTCTACCAGCTAATTCCCACTTCATGGACCAGGAATGACAGTGGGATAACAATGATGATAAGTGACCAGGACCAGCAGTGGCCATTGTTTCAGCAGACCAACAGTGACAATGACCTCTACCATGCCAGCCAGATTACCTGAGGAAGAGATATGAGGTGTGGTCATGGATATCTTTAGGATACAGATGAGGGATCTAATGGGGGCATGCCTCTAGGACATGGCACATAGCACATGCAATTCTATCTGGGAGACTGTGAGAAAAATAATTTGTGATGTTCGACCCAATTGAGAAGGGCCCTCTGGCCCATACGTATTGTTTACATGCTCCACTCCTGTCATGCTGCCACTATAGTGTATTCCTAGTCAGTAGTTTTTCATTATTAAGCGGACATTTTTTGCACAGATGCTATACTGCTATCATGCTTGTAATATCTACCTCATTATGCACACTTCACTATTCAGACCATATGGGGCTGCATCATTTAGCCTCATTATGACACATGTAGATATGTCACTGCCATTATCACCATTATCTCACTCAGATTTCATGTGCTGTCATTTATGCTGACATGCAGGAAAATTATTCCTGCATCATCTACATATAGTGGCCCACAAGACTGATATTTATTTAGTTTATTTTAACATTTGTTTGCAGAGAAAGTCCGACTTGGAACAAAGCCAATTTTCAGCAGAGGCCCTGGGAGAAATGCTCCAGACACATGTCTTTGCAATGTAGGAGGAAACTGGAGCACCCAGAGGAAACCCACACAAACACAGGGAGGACATGCAGACTCTACACAGAAGGCACCCCAGCCGAGAATCAAACCAGAGAATCTCTTGCTGTGAGGTGATATTATTACCACTGCACCACTGGGCCATCCATTTACCATGTGCCATCTATTTATGATCCACTGACCTTGTATGAGGCAGATATGTCTGACACAGACTGCAGTCCTCCTGTGACACACAGTTGTCTTGTTAACAGTGATCACCTCACTACATGAAAAGATGATGGCATGTGACATGTGCACGCCACACTTATACCACTGTAGTGCTATTCTCCTGGAAAGATGTGCACATCAATATATGTGCATACTTCGGAAACATTGCTGATGAAATGTTGGTATTTTTTGTGTCTTTTGTCATACATGCCACGTCAAAGGATTTACTACATTTTAAATGCTGGTGTGTCACAGACTACCGTTGGCACTCTGACCTTGTGTATGATGTTTCCATGTACTTTGTTTATTTATCGGCATTTGATTACCAGGAAATTTTGACTGGTAGGAACCCATTCTCAGTGGAAGCCCATGGAGAAAAGCTGTAAAGTATTACAAAACATTTTAAGAACAATAATTTTACAATTTTCAAAAATAACAGAAAAACATGTACAGTTTCGATAATTATTCAGGATTTGATATAACATGAAATCATTGGTTAAAAACAGATGCAAGTTACATGACAATGATTTAATACTTAAGAGAAATTTTAACCAGTTGATAGAGAAATTAATTAAAGGTAAGTTAATTTAATACACACAGGAATTGCAATATAAAGTGAGAGAAAATCAGGCTTATGATACATTTACAGAGAAAGGCAGGGAAGAAAATTGGTAGAACTAAGAAAGTGAGTAAGGAAGGGAGAGTAAAGAAGTGTAAGGTATGACTAAGTACTTGTTAACATTTAGGGATATAGTTGTTCTTGCTGCTGAGCAAGGACAGAGCCAACTTTTGACTAGGAAGTCTTTCAGAATGGTTTTCAATGATGGGAGGGAGGGCATTGACCTGATGAATACAGATAAGGAATTACAGGCCTTAGCAACATGGTACAAGTACAGACAATGCCCAGCAGATTTAATAGGTTTGTGGACAAACACAAGTTTTTGGTCAGTGGATCATAATGACCAACTAGGAACATAGTTGTGCTGAATGTTATTTAGTGCTTAACGAGCAGATGGATTCTGGATAACTTTATATGTGGTAAAAAGCCGTGTATATATTAGTTGGTGATGTGGTTCTGACTAATTTAAGCTTTCATAGTGCTATATAGTGGTGGGTTCTGAAAGGAGTATTTGTTACAAATTTAGCAATTTTGTTAGAGTATTTTTCAATTTTTTTTTATTTTTGTGATACCTGAAGATTAGTAAGGATGGGAGTACCATAAATAAGTGAGAGGAGGAGATAAGTAACGACACGTGTAGTTTTAGTTGATGACAAAGGTTTTGCTGTGTAAAACATCCCTAGCTTTTGATGAGTTTTGCTTAAGAAATTTTGTATGTACATTATCAAATTTAAGATTGTCATCCACTATCATCCTTAATAAGTTTCTATGAGATGTGACTTCAATGGTTGTATTATCAAGAGAGAGGACTTTATATTTTTTCATGAGAGATGGATTTGGGAGAAATTATTTTTTAGGGTTAAGCACAAGTTGTGAGTTACAAAGTCATGTTGCAGTGGCTGCTAAAGTTTCACCAGTATATATTTTTTGGAAGTATGTCATGTTGTCAGATGTGCAAATGAGTGTGGAGTCATCTGTGTACTATATTAGGAGACCTGTCATGTAGATGATTTGAGGGTGTTGGTGAGAACGTTAAAGAAAAAGGGACCAAGGATAGACTCTTGTGGTACACTTGTGGTGATTGGGAGTTATGGAAAGAGGGTGGAGTGCCATTTTGCTGATTGATACCTTCTGGACAGGTACCACAGAAACCACAGGACACAGAGAGCTGAGAGAGAGATGAGGACATTTTGAAGTAGAAGTTTGCTGTGACAAATTGTGTCAAAGGCTTTAGACTAGTCCAGAAATAAGGAGGAGACTAGTTTGCCTTTATTTCTAGCTTTATTAACAGTGTCTACATAGGTTAAAAGTGCAGTGTTCATACTAGGGGAAGGAGAGAAGCCATGTTGTGTGAAGGAAAGGAGTCTTTCCTGCAGGAGATAGTTTAGCAATTGATTCTGAATATATTTTACAAGTATTTTGTTATGAGGAATAAGACTGCTATAAAGTTAGTGATTTCTATTGAATTTCCTCCTTTGTGCAGAGATAATGTGCAACTTTTTCCAGAGAGAGGGAACATGGTATTCCTGGAATGACCTGTTTATAAGTATTGAGATATAATAGGCAATCCATTTGCTACTATTTTAAGGTGTTCACCTGATAGCTCATCAACTGAAGTAAAGCAGGGTTTGACTTTAAGAGCAGTTTTGTATAGGATGTGGGCACAGGTTTGAAGGTGAAAGTGGATGTAGTGAGACTTGACTGTTGGATAGGGCTAGAATTAAATGTTGGGGAATTGCTAAGGGGAAATATGTAAGGGCAGCAAGTATGGTAACTAAGGATAGTGATTTTATTATAGAATGCAAAATTATGGAAATATGTTTTTGAATATGGGATACCCTAAAAGTGTGGTTATTGAGCTGATGGAGGAAGTAGTGGCTAAGAGAGGAAACAAACATTTCACCCCTATTTTATCTTTGGGACACTAAAAGAGGGAATGACCTGGGTATTCACCTGATAGCTTGGGAGTCTGCCCCTATAAGAGCTCATTTATAAGTATTTTTAACATGGATAGTGACACCATTAAATGGATTTTAAAGAAAGATTGGACCATCTTGGATGACAATCATGAATCTTTTATGAAATAAGGGGAAAGACCTATTGTTGTATACAAGAAAGGTCCTAGTTTAAAAAAATTCCCTTGAACATACTCCAAAAGGTTCCGACTCTAACTCTTTTGTTAAGGGTATGAGGAAATGTAGGGAATGCCATTATTGTAACTGTATTAAGAAGGCAGAAAAGATTTTGATTAACCATAGAGCTTTTAAGAGAGTGGGTAAATTTTACTGCCAAAGTAGGCAGGTGGTGTAAGTAGCCTTATGTCAGGGATGCCAATGTTTTCTACATTGGTAAGACAGAATGCACCCTAAAGGAATGAATGTGCAAGCACATATGACATAAAAGAGATGAAAAGCAGTAATGCATTAGTGAAACATATGTTGGTGTACCCTGAGTATAAGTTTAGACTTACAACTATTGAACATATTACCCCCTGGGAAATGGCGGGGGAGGTGGGGGAATGGGCATTGTTGCTAGAAATTAGAGACCTGTACTGGCTACTAACATTTGATGCTTTTAGATTACTAGGTTTGAATGAAAATTGCAACATAGCTTGTTTGTTGAAAACAAGAAAGCATTAGAAAGATGACAAATGTTAGGTTAGTTTTTTTGCTGTGAGTGAGGGAGTTAATAAACTTGAAATGCAAGCACAAAATAGCCTGGTTAATAACATTTATGGATTTGGTTTAAAAAAAATAAGTAGAATAAACTGTTATGGGAGATTAATTGCAAAAATGGATTTTATGACTTTTGGTAAAAAAAAAATTAGCTTTTTATTGGGTAAGAATAGGGTAGCTAGGGAGTATATATTTTTCTACTATATATTTTGCTGCTATATGTTTTCTATAAAGAATATATTTTTATATAAAGGAACTACATTCCTTAGCTGATATAAATGAAGGGGAGGTAGTCTAACTGTAGAAGACTTTTAAGGTAACAGTGATAAACTATACGTTTAGTTTAGGTATGTATCTCTTTAAGGAGTTGGCTTACAGAAGACGTGACCAAACAGGGTTGTTAAAAAGCATCTTATGGAGTGGTTAATTTATCTGATGAAGTCTGGGAGATAATTGGACCAAAGTGCTTATTTTTTATTGTTTTATTGTGTTTCATTGTTTTTACGGTGCCACTTTACTAATTTTTTATACATAACTGCTGCCTGTCCTGTACCATCCAGTAAGTTGCATGTGGACTTTTCTCTTTAGTAACTTCTACCTCTGTAAAATCTTAGAAAGTATACATGTAAATAGAAATGTAACTACTCTGTGTTTAACCAGAACTAAATATAAAGCAATGTAAACAAATGAAACGTTTCTCCCCAGGCCTCCACTGAAAATGGATATTACCCAGTTGGACTTTCCTGGTAAACAAAGGCAAATAAATGAATAAAAATAGTACTCCAGGAAAAGAATACAAAAGTAGCATTGATCATTCAAATTGCTATACCCAGTGATTACAGCATGTTATGTACAGAGAGACACAAAATCAAAAAATACCAGAATTTGCAAGCAGAAATGAAGGCAATGAGGAAGGATACCCAGAGAATTCCAATAGTAATAGGAGCAATGGGTCTCATAAAAAATAATTTATAATCATATTTAGATATGTTACCAATACATTATTCTCAGCTAGAGCGTCTTCTGTGTGGAGGCATGCGTGAATGGGTGTGCCTTCCTTGAAGGTTGTGCGTCAGGGTTGGTAACTCCGCATGTAAAAATCCACTACCAAACATTAGCGGAACAGAGTTCCGCTGTGGCGACCCCTAACCGGGATAAGCCGAAAGACACAACAACAACAACCAATACATGTAACTTCATATGAATTGCAGAAGTAGTCAATTTTGGGCACATTGTGGGTGCTGCAAAGAGCACTTTTGGCTAATATCAAAGATTGAAAAATTTCTAATTTCATGAACTTTAAGCATACTTTGACATAGCAATGGGGTCCATTCCCAAAATGGTATTAGAAACCCAATAGTCTTGTCCTAAAACTCTGCATTTTTCAACCTTGTTCTCATGGCACAGTACTTCAGCATTGTGCCTATAGCTTATTTTCTGACATGCGTACATCTTTGGTGCATATTACGCATGTTTACAAACCTGAGTGTTTTTTATTCTGCATAATATGCCTGTATAGCTTTGTATGGCTGTACATTGGTATGCCCCTAAGAGAAACATGACCCTTGTTATGTAATAATATAAATTAGTATTGCTACTGCAAATGATGTGCTACAGGTGTGTATACACAACTGTCCTTTGATCAGTCAGACACATTTAAATGCAATACTGTTATTATTTTTGTCAGTGTGCCACCTGGTGTCTTATGTTTGCATGGAAATACATATTGTCATGTGATATTCAACCTTAATTTTTGTATGTACTAGGCTAATTCCTGTTTATCTGTTGCATACTACTGTGCTGATTGTGTCATTTGTACATGAGAATCTTAATAATAATCAAAGATGCAAGATGCACATGGTCAGACATTGGCCCTTTACTACATGCACCTTGCAAGGACTTTTATGTTGCAGTTGCCGTCCATATTATGTTGGGGACACAGGCATGTGGACATAGGTTTTCCATTCCCCTTTGCCCTTATAACTTTGTACTCTGTTACACATATACATGACATCTATATATATTTATGTGCACCTTTTGGTACTGCATTATCATTGGCCTGTAGGTGTTTACTGGGCTTGTAGGATGTCCCCCCCAACCAATGATTGGCTGTCATACATATGCAATGGATAGCCACACACTGTAGTGATCATTGTGATGTTTCTGCCTGTGTTCATGTTTTACTTGTGTGTAGAGCACTACCCTGACATGTTTTCTATGCTTCCTGTATGTGCATGAATGCATTACTTAATTTCTCATATTAGTATTATATTTTGTAATGTATCTATATCACCATGTGCTTTCTATAGGGTAAGTTAACATTGCATGCAACTGATGGAGGTATGAGTACTCATTGTTCTGTATATTCTACTTGTATGATATAATTGCATGTCACATTTCTACATCGCATACCTGTATACTGTCTGTGTTGTCTAAGACATGTAATGTCTTCTGTAATGTCAAGATCCCATTTCTCCTGTCCTACAACGTAGTCTGTATACTTAATGGTCTACTTCATAGCCACAAAACTCTTCTGTTGCAGTACTGCTACTTGGATCTGTACATAGTTGTTTGCCTTTTGCATGCAGGTTTAGAAGTTCTAATCTTCTTTAATGCTTCGACATTTCCTTTGCTGGATATGCTCCACTTTGCTGTTACTTGGGTTATACTAGCACTGCTGACAGCCTAATAGATGATAATGATATTGTTTGTTGTTCATTGTGTTGTACTGCAATTCTGTCAATCCCCAGTTAATGTTCTGTGCCCTATGCCTAGCATCAGTTGTATTTCTTTTGGTATGACTAATACACAGTTTGCAACATCTCAGCATTGCTTTATGGCTTGGTATGTACCTCACCTATCCTTTATGTATATTTCTGACCTTTCTCTGTCCTATAGTATGATACATTATACAAACTGCACCTATCCTTTTCCCCATGGCTTTTCCATACCTTCTATTCTCCAAAAGAAAATAAGCCTATTACCCCCAAAAATAAATAAATAAATAAATAAAATTACCCACACTCCTCTGTCTCTACCTCTAACCTTCCTCTTCAGTCATCCTCTTGTGTGCCACTCATATTCATGTTCACCCCACATCTCCTTTTATATCATCCTGTTTCCTTGTGTGTGTGCATTGTGTGATTCCCCACACATGTCCAGCACCTATTGTTAGCTGCAGCTAGCAGTGTTAATGTGGCCATGAATGCTACTTTGCCATAATTAATATTTTTATTTAATTTAATTTTTGCTGCTTATGATGGATTCTGCTAACACATACTGGATGTATGTGTGTGTGTGTGTGTGTGTGTGTGTGTGTGTGTGTGTGTGTGTGTGTGTGTGTGTGTGTGTGTGTGTGTGTGTGTGTGCGTGTGTGTGTGTGTGTGTGCGTGTGTGTGCGTGTGTGCGTGTGTGTGTGTGTGTGTGTGTGTGTGTGTGTGTGTGTGTGTGTGTGTGTGTGTGTGTGTGTGTGTGTGTGTGTGTGTGTGTGTGTCCATGTACCTAATTCTGTGTTTTGCATAGGAATCCGCAAATAGTAAGATAGATAAGATAGGTATTTCTTGGTAATTCTGCATTTTACAACAGAATCTACAATATATTGCATATATTGGCAATTTCATGGTAATATTGCTGACATACCTTTGTATTTTGTCAGTGTTTCTCACATATTATGGACATGCTCAGTTGGTTGTGTATAACTGTCAAGCAAGTACCCAGTTAATGGGAATGAATCATCTTGTGGACATTTTTTATTGCCATATAGTACATATTTTTGAATGTGACTGTAGTAGCGCTGATATTACTTCCTTTTTGTTGCAGCCGCATTGGTTCATAGGTTCATAGGTAGGTACTAGGCTATCGGCCCTAGGGCCTATACAAGCCTAGCCAAAAAAGTACCCTGGCTTTTGCCACCCAAGAAAATTATTTTTCTATTCCCCTGTCGAGCAGAGCCACAGAGGTGATCCTCGGGGTGAATTTCCTATTTCCCATCCAATCAGCAAGATTTTTCTTGAACAGTGCTAATGAGGAGCTTTGTTTGATATAGATAGTTTGTTCCAGAGTATGGGAAGTCTCTGGGACAGGAATCTATCCCTCCAGCATGTTCTGTTTATTGTGGTGACAAGATTTAAGTCCCTAGAGCATGTAGCTTGGAGGAATTGGGATTTCTTTAAGTGGAGCATGTCCAACAGCTCTGGGTTTGACATAGCTTTGTATGGGGGTTGGGAGGGTGGCCTAATGGTTAAGGTGTTTGCCTTGCAAGCACAAGGTACAAGGTTTGATTCAGTTAGCTTAGTACTAATCTATGAATCTATGTTAGGCATAGATCGCCTCTGAGTAGGCGATATGCAATGGAGTAAAGCTGGAGTTTTTTGAGATGGTCTGCATAGGGCATCTG
>NC_056727.1:1134666582-1134729082 GCF_019279795.1 Protopterus annectens | reverse complement strand
AGAAACTACTGTTCACTTGTGTCCCAATGTCTCTTATCACACCTTCGGTGTTAAGTAGACTACTACCTATATAGTAGCTCATGTGCACAGAATTTTTACCAAAGAGGATGACAATGCACTTTTTGGCATTGAGCTTGAGGGCATGGCTTTGACACCAGGCATGTGTCTCAGTGGGGCCCTTTTGTAGGATGTCCACATCGTTAGGAGTTTCAATTATGGCTCCTAGTTTGCAATCATCTGTGAACTTCATTAGCCAAATACCTTCTGTTTTAGCCTGTACTTCAGAAAAGTAGATACCAAACAGGAGAGGACACAGGACTGAACCCTGTGGTACTCCACTTGTCACTGGTCTGAAGTCGGATTTGTAGTCTGCAACTTTCACAGTGTGGGTTCTGTCAGTGAGCCAGGTGGCAACCCATCTTGTGACATAGGGATTTACACCTAGTTTAGTGAGTTTATCTATAATTCCAGAGTGGGGGATGGTGTCAAAAGCCTTGGCAAGATCTAGATAGGCTGTGTGAACCACCTTACCCTCATCTATGGCTTTGGTGACTGCTTCAAAGAAGTCAATCAGGTTTAATAGACATGATCTGCCTTTTACAAACCCGAGCTAGGTGGGTTTGTAAAAAGCATTGCACTTAGCTATATTTATCAGATTGACATGCATTTGCATATCACTGGTGTTCACACAAGTTTTGTGCTCAGCTTGATGCATTCTTCTAAGTTTGAAAATCTTTTGGAATCTGGTCCCTGGTCTATCTTACAGAGTCTTGTCTTGGTAGGAATTAAAACTAATGTCTTTCGGCTTTTCACTGTTAGGGGTCACCACAGTGAAGCTCTGGTCCACTAACGATTGGCAGTGCATTTTTACGGTGCTGAGGTGCCAGCCCGATGCCCAACCTTCTAAGAAGGCACACCCATTCATGCACGCACCTACCTGCATGTCTTTAAATGTCACTTGACCGCAGGGAGGATAGGCAGACTCCACACAGAAGGCGCTCCAGTGGAAATCGAACTGGAGAACCTCTTGCTGTGAGGCGACAACTCTAACCACTGCACTTAATATGTCTAAATACACTTTTCTCTCCCACTCACTCTCTCTCTCACCCTTTATATATATAACATATAACATTTTGTTGCTGTTAGACATAGTAATGTATTTGAGTTGTAATGCATACTTCTGGTGTTTGTTGTTGTTTTTATTGACATTTTCTTTTCAGAGTTGAACCATCTGGCTAGTTTGCAATTTGTTTAACTAAATATTAACATTTCTGTCAAATTTTTTATTACAAGAGGGGCAATTTCATTTGTTTCACTTGTACACAATAATGTGATGATCAAAGCCCTCCAAATCTTCCCAAGTTTCAAAATTCAAAACACAAAACAACAAGTGTAATGTAAAAGTTAGAATAATTACTCCAAGTGTAATGAAAAAGTTAGAAGAATTACCCCAACATCCAAGAGATTTTATACACCTTGTACTCCTATATATGTAGAATGCAGGTCTGAGCAGAAAGATTTGAAGTTTCAAATCGCTTTTTGACAAATCAGATGCCAACTCATTTAATCTTATGCAAATGAAACCAAGGACACCCAATAATATGGACAATGCCCCATGGTTTTAGAAAAACAAAGTAGTTATTATGCAAAAGTATAATTCTAAAGATGAGTTAAACAAGAAACAGTACCATGGAAAATAGGATTCACTAAAATATTTTTAAATGGCAAACTTAGGTTTTAGGTTAATATACAGCAATGAAACAGGAATGGAAAGAAGGTGAATAGTTTCTCATGCCTGCAAGTTTGTTGTTAACATATCTCACTCAGGGGATGCACTTATTTAAGACTCTGAATACTTAAACACAGAAAGTATGTAATATGTGGCCTTAAAATGTCAACGTCCAAGCTAAAATATCTAAACCCTGAAAATAAAAACACTGAACAACTAAAAGACTCACTTTGCAGGCGGGATGAGAAATAGCATCAGAAAATAGAATGTTTTCAGCAAAACAATGAAAATTCCTCTTATCAAATGGAAGTTAAAGCTTTTGGAGTTGTTTAATAATCTAGTCCAAACGGTGTTCATGAATCAAAAGACTATAGCTGAGCATTGCAATACTCCAGATAAGCAGGGGGCAAAAACATTGCCTTCTTACTAGAGATATCTGAAATGTACACATCATAATGCTCACTAAGATCAAGCTTGTTCTCATTCAGTCCCATCAGACACCACATCTGCTCCAACCTCCATCTTTATTTACATAACTCAGGGAGCTTTTTATCAAACCACTTCCCCCAGTCACAACTGGCATGTTTACATGTAGCTACAAGATGGTCTTAAGTATCACCACTATTGTCTTCCAGGAAATGATTGATTTTGAGCACATTGAAAATGAAGAACAAGTTCAAAGATCCCTTTACCAGACCAATTTAGTGATAGGAACATGAGTAAGAAGAAGCTGCAGTAATGGCTGCAAATGAAAGTGGTCTTACCAGGAGAGTGGTTTCTCCACCATTTCCACAAGTATACCCCTACCATTGGAATACCACATGCAATAAGTGTCCACAGCAGCCATAGACGATATTGCATAAAATAAGTTGAAATACGCCAGCATTTCAAAAACATTCATGATTAGTGAATATAACTTCACATCAGTCGTTTTAATGTTCAAGCATTACATCAAAGAGAATATATGTTAACTGTCGTAGAAAACTGCAAGGTAGTTGGGCAGATGGTATACCAAAAGGAACTACAACTAAGTTTTTTCACTCAAAACACACTCCGAAGAGTCAGTAATTCAATAACATACTTGGTCCCATTTATATATATATATATATATATATATATATATATATATATATATATATATATATATATATATATATATATATATATAGAGAGAGAGAGAGAGAGAGAATATAAGTATGTGCTCCTTCACTGATACAACCATAATGAGGCTGTGAATAACCATCAACCTAAAAGGAACAACAGCTAGCCATGACACCCTGAATTTTCATCCAGTTAAGTCTATGTTCTAAATGTCAGATCTACCGAACACAGAATGACAAACATCAAATGTAGTTTGTTGTGCATACACCTGCCCTTTGATAACAGAAGTGAAGGTGATATGGGGAAGGAAGAAGTGGTCTTATTCACTATTCCATGATCTACTCTAAATTGCAGAAGTACTGTTGTGAAAGTAACAAGCCCTATCCCCACTGTGTTTTTACCTTGTTGTGATGGAGTGGTTAACGTAGTCAAATTTGTCCAGTTAAGAATCCGTTGATTAATCCAGTTATATCTCCATCCGTCTACTAGAAATGTCAGTTCCTTGACTTAAAGGAGATATCGCATAAAACAAAAGAGGAAACTTAGACAGCTTGGAGATGCGAAGGTAGTCCCAAGAGTAATACAATCTTATCTGTTGAGGGTACATTCAGAACAGAATACTACAAATGCATATACATTAATTCCATGAAAAAAGTAAGACATAGAGCACAGAAATATTTAAAAGGCAAATCTTAAAAAGCTATCAGAATAATAACCGTCTCTAGAAAGCTTAACTCAGTAAATTGAATCATAAAAATAGATTTAACTCTGAGTTAATATAAATCTCCCTAACCCAGCATATGTTGGTTCAACAAAGCAAAATCTGCAATAGCATTTCTAATTACATATTTGTAGAGACTAAGAACATATAGAATACATACATTATTTGTCCCATCTATAAATACATACAAAATGCTATATTGTTCAATGTTATAATCCTGTGTTCATGAAAAAAAAAATAAATGCCATGTTGGTCCACCTGCATAAAACACAAAAGCACCGTAACACAGATTTGATGTAATTAATACCTTTTACTAGACTGATATTGGCTAAAAAAAATCATGCTAGGGTGAAAAATATGTGGCTCATGCTGCACCTCAGAGACAGAATGTCTATGTCAGTGTGTGTGTGTGTGTGTGTGTGTGTGTGTGTGTGTGTGTGTGTGTGTGTGTGTGTGTGTGTGTGTGTGTGTGTGTGAGACAGACAAACAGTGGTATAATGAGCTGCATGTTTTCCACCCTAGCAATTTTCAAGATATCTTTTTTAGCCAATTGGAAATAAATGGTGCACATCTCTTTTGAAGCATAAATGGATACTTTAGCAGTGTATTAAACATCAGTGATGTAATAACTCCTAATAAAGGGGTCAATGCCAGCTCAAAAGCTCAATTAATTGCAAATCATATGTCAGTTCAATAAAACGTATTACATCACATCAGTGTTCTGGTATCTTTGTTATCCTGAGTTCAAGTGAGGTATAAGAAGGGATATTAAAATAGAGTAATTCAAATGAAACCCCTGGTGTTTCTATAGCCTTTGTAATTTGTATAAATGTTCATCTGAGAAAGCTGCAGCAAAGTTCAAAGTCAAACCGATCAGCTAAACATATTCAATAAAAAGAAAAGGCAAGCTGGTTGAAAAACAACTGAAAATAAATCTGAGCAGGTTTTCAAATCCAAAACAATGGACTCTATATAGAATGCTTGCACCATTGCCTATTGAAAACAGAAGCAGCTGTAACAATAACAGCCCACATCTGAATATAACAAACATTCAGCAGTTAATTACAGAAAAAATAAAAAGCAATGGAATAAAAGACAGAAAATAATAACAAACTTATCCCAACATCCTTTTGCTTAAAATTGCCAAATAAGTAATATAATAATGCTGTACCACATAGAGAAAAAATCAAAAATGGAACCAAGGTAAGTATGTTTTGAGTGACAGATGAAGAAACCCAAGGAAAAATAAAGAAACATCATAATGCTCCATCTTACAATACTGGATCTAGCAATGCCAACACATCCCTAATCATAAAATATGATATAACAATGTCTAATACAGCAATAAAATGTGTTACAAGCATAACAAGTATATAAATGGATATCATTATATTAAGATTACACAAATTTCTGATTGCAGCAATTCATAAACTTTAGACTAATATCATTTTGGATAAAGCAGAGCTCATTTTCAATACACACATTCCATTCCATCACTGAATCATGCCAGACCACAACACTTGATTAATCATTTTTTTGGTAAACACTAATCATACTCTATAAGAGCATGCTAAGCAACTCTTAATGAAGCCTGTGTAACTCCATTAAGATTTAAACCCAGATACTCACTAGATGCATTTCAAGTTGAGCTATAAATAATTTTACTTTAGGCAAGTAAGGCTATCTTTTTTTTTTTAGTTTCATATACCAAGATTGCATTAAGACAATGGGCCGGATTCACAAAGGCTTGCATGGAGTCTAAGAATAGAGTAAGACTCCATGCGGCCAACATGTCCACTGACCGATCCAGGAACAGCCAGTAGGGGCGTGCAACAGAGCTCTCAAAACTAGTCCTACACGGACAGGGCTTGGATATGCAAATTACCTCAATTGCAGGTGAAAGCTATGCAAATGAGGTAAATTTGCGATCCAGGAAATCCAAACCTGTTCGAGTAGGAGTAGTGTTATTTGCAGAAACTGAGTATGGTTCTGCAAATAGCAAAACGGAGCCGTGACAGCACCATAAAAAGGATGCATTTACAGGAGGAAGCATGCCAATGGCCAAAAATATGGCCATTGGCAATGTGAAGTGATGCAAAATAAAAATAAAATAACGTTTTTTTTTTTCATCCTGATCTCTGGGGTTTAAGTGTAGTGCAGTGCCGTGCAAATGTGCTGCGCCCTAAAAAATCAGAAAATCAGTAATTAAGATCCACAAGTGTGGATTTTATTGCTGATATGAAATTACAATGCAAGTGAATGGCAGGCTGAAGACAACATGGCCACCAAGTAGAGGTTGCTAAGGGGGGAAGCTCAGTCTAAGAGATGTAACCAAGCATTAGTAGGCAATCCTATGCAAATGAGGGTTAGGATAGTGAATCGCAAGTTTAAATAGCAAATGAGCACAGTCAGTGGAGTGTAGGAGTAGGATAAGGTGAGTAACAGAGTAGAAGATAGGTGACATCACGAGGGGGGGTATGTATGAAGAAGTGAAGCTCATTGGAGCAGAGTGAATGTGTCAGCTGACATTTACATATCATTGAAAGAGGTGTGTCAACAGGTAGGCTAGGTAAAGTAAAGAAATTGAAGGTGTAGGCCATGGATAACACCAACGTTTCTTTCTGTGCGTGCATGCACGCGTGTGTGCACCAGTAAACCCGAGTAAGACAGCGTGCGTGCATGTAAGCGTGTGTACGTGCATGTAAGCCGGAGTAAGCATATGTAAGGCTGTGTAAACAGTTGTAAGCATGTTTGTGCCAGTGTGCGCACGTTTTAACAAGAATAAGCAAGTTTTAGTCCGTGTAAGCATGTGTGCATGCGTGTTAGCTGCTGCGCACGTATTTGTGCTTGTGTGCGCGGCATTCCCCCCTAAGGAAACAGAAAGGAAAAAGGAAGCACACCAAATAGTAGGACGTTACCAGGGAGTACTAGGAGAGCTAGCAGGTGAAAACAATCAGAATCAGGCAATTACACAGGCAGTACACTAGCCCAACCAAGCCCAGCACTTAAAACTCTGCAAACAACAGTCCATTATGTTTCTCTCAAGAGACAATGCAACACTGCAGTAAGCTAATAGAAGTGAAAACTGAAAAAGCTTTACTGAGACAAAAATGTTAGGGGCTGCCATTGCTGTTATAAGGCGACATATGCAACATACTGAGGGTGGTGATAATGCAAATGCTGCTGGACAACCCACAGTGAGGAGACAGAGAAGAGTGTACAGACCCAGGGTAACCTACCAGGGGCTACATGAGGTGGAGATAGTGGAGCACTATAGAGTGGACAGAGACTTCTTGCAGCAAATTGTTGAGCTGTGCAGGCCACGCTTCACACACAGAACCAGCAGAGGGGAACCCATCCCAGTGGAAACCAAGGTATGTGCTGGCCTAAGCATATTAGTAACAGATACCTTCCAGAGACCAACTGGTGATATGATGGGGATATCACAGGCATCAGCATCCAGGGTACTGCACCAGTTCCTGGATGCCATGTCAGCACATGTCGGTGATCATGTATATTTCCACAATTCCCGTGAGGTATTGGCCAGCAATATGCATCTCTTCCAGCAAATAGTGGAATACACCAAGGTAGTGGGTGCAATAGACTACACGCATCAAAGCACCAGCCGGTGAGTGAGGTAGAGTCTACTGCAACTGCAAGGGCTTTCCCTCCATCAACTGCTAGGTCATGTGTGATGCCCAGAGCATAATACTGAATGTGTGTGCTGGCTGCCCTGGAAGCTACCATGATTCCCATATCTGGCATCTGATGCAGCTGTACCAGACATTTGCCAACGGGGACATCCCACATGGTCACCTAGTGGGGAATGCTAGCTATGCACTGGAGCTGTGGCTGATGACACCCATCAGAAAAGCACACACACCTGAACAGGAACGCCATAATGAGGCACATACACAAACACAAAATGTAATCGAGCATGTGTTTGGGCTGCTCAAGTCAAGGTTCTGGTGCCTGGACACATCTGGTGGAGAGTTGCAGTACTCACCAACTACATGTACCCAAATTGTCATGGTATGTGCTATGGTACATAATATGATCCCGTGAAAACAGCTGCAGCAGGACCAGCATAGGCCCGGGCCAAACAGCCCCCCACCATTGCCAAGGCCATCACAGGCAGAGCGTGACTCAGAGTAGGAACAACCTGAGCCTGCCCCGGTAGGCAGAAGGAGGCGTACCCAGTATGCATTGGCCTTGGCAAAGATGCAACGCATAGCACATACACTGGCTCAGTAGGAACTCTGGAAATGCTACCTCATTCTGACTCACACATATAGTAAAAGGGATGCCAAAAGTTGACACTACCTGCTTTCAAACATGTATAGGGAGTGTAGTATGTGCATCCAACATAGCCAGCCCTGCAGCACCACCTGAGGCATGATTGCCATGTGTTAAGCAATATAAAGCAGTGCTAAACAGCATTTACCACCATGTAGTATATGTAAAGAAAATCGCACAAACCAACTAGCACAACTGTGGTCAATGTTGAGTAATATTGGGCAATGTCCAGCAATGTTGGTTAATATTGAGCAATGTTGGACAAGCTGGGTCTAAGTATATGAAGGTCTCTCCAAACACCATTATATTGGGTGACTTCAACTACCCAAACATTGACTGGGAGCATTACTCAAGCCCCAACACCCTAGCCCAAAGGTTCCTAAAATTTATAAACTCAAATGCTATGGAACAACTAGTCACCACCCCCATAAGAGGGGATAACATACTGGACCTGGTCATCACCAACATGGGGACTCTATGCTCCATATCAGAGGTATTCCCCTCATTGGTAAGATCAGACCATAAATTAATCTCACTGGATATCCACATCCCGATACCACCCACAGCCCAGAAAACCACAGTGAAAAACTTCTCAAAAGCTAACTTCACACTTCTCAAAACTGAGGTGGAATCCTTCAAGGCACCCAGGCCAGTGGAAACTACGGCTCAAACTGCAGAATCCTTTATAAACGCGTTCTATGGACAACTTCAGGAATGCATGGATCATGCTATCCCAAACAAAACCAAGACCCAATCTTCCAAAGGCATGCATCCTGCCTGGTGGACCCCAGCCATAAATAAGCTGTACAACAGAAGGAGGAAGCTACTACATGATAGAGCAAAATCCCTAAAAGGGAAGGCATCTCTGATCAGTACTAGCAAAAAACTATGATCCCTCATAAATTCATCCAAGGCTAGCTTTGAGAGAAAAATTGCACAGGACACTACTAAAGATAATCACAAGGCCTTCATTAGTTATGTTAGGAACCTGGGTGTCAACTCACAGATATGCTCAGAGTTGGTCCAAAATGACAAAAAATACACTGAGCCCACAGACAATTCCAACATCCTGGCAGACAGGTTCAGTGCAAACTTCTCCCCCCTTCCCCCCTAAAGAGCAAATATCTATCCTAGCAGAGTGCTGCCTTCCTGACATCTCAGATGCTCAGGTGAGAGCCACCCTCTCCAAAGCGAAAAACACAGCATCAATGGGACCAGACGGTGTCCCGGGCTGTGTCCTACATGAACTCCAAGAAGAGCTAAACCCCCACATAAAGCTGCTGTTCAATCTCAGCCTTACTACAGGATATGTACCCAAAGAATGGCACACAGCAACAGTGGTCCCACTCCACAAAGGTGATGCCTCTACGGACCCTGGAAACTATCGCCCCATAAGCCTGACTAGCCTGGTCTGCAAAGCTATGGTGAGGATCATCATGGAACTCATAAACAAAGACAATGGGGACCATCAGACACTGGATCCTACCCAATTCAGCTTTGTTAAGGGCAGATCCTGCCTCTTAAACCTGGTTGACTTCTTTGAAACAGTCACCAAGGCCATTGATGAGGGGAAGGTAGTCCACACAGACTACCTGGACCTCACAAAAGCCTTCTTCACAATACCCCACTTGGGCATCATAAATAAGCTCTTCAGATTAAATATAAACCCCTATGTCATAAGATGGGTTGCAAACTGGCTCAAGGACAGAACCCACATAGTCAGAATTGTTGGAGCCATGTCAGACTCTAAACCAGTTACAAGTGGCATCCCTCAAGGCTCAGTCCTGGGACCTCTCTTGTTCGGTATATATTTTTCGGAGGTTCAGGCTAATGCAGGAGGACTGTGGCTGACCAAGTTCGCAGATGACTGAAAACTGGGCGCCATAATTGACTCTCCAGCTGACACAAGCATCCTCCAAAAGGGTCTCATAGAGGTGGATAACTGGTGCCAGAGCCATGGCCTAAAGCTAAACGCTAAAAAGTGTATAGTCATACCATTTGGCAAAAACAAAGCGCCCACAAATTAGCACATAGGCGGGAATCCATTAAGTACGGAAGAAGTAATTAGGGACCTGGGGACCCAAGTTGACAGTAATCTCTCCTTTGACAACCACATTGCTAAAGTGGTTAGAAAGATCTTCTATATAGCCCACCTTATCATGATAGGATTCACATCTAGATTGAGGGAGGTCATTGTGCCCCTTTATTCATCCCTCATCAGGCCCATAATTGAATACAATGCCCCATTTGGGATGTACCTTACCCAACACCTGCAGCAACTAGAAAGACCCCAAAAGTACCTCACAAAGAGGATCATGGGACTCAAACAGATGCCATATGCTGCTCAGTTAAAGAAACTCCAGCTCTACTCAGTTGCATACCACCTACTTAGAGGCGATCTATGCCTGACGTATAAAGCCATATCCAACCCGGAATTAATGAGCATGCTCCACTTCAGAAAATCCAAATCCCTTAGAGCTACGCACTCGAGGGACTTGAACCTCAGTATAGAAATAAATAGGACATGCTGGAGGGACAGATTCATAGCCCAGAGGCTCCCTTCGCTCTGGAATAGAATTCCAGTCCATGTTAGGCAGAGCCCTTCACTGACTCTCTTCAAGAGGAATCTTGATGAGTGGATGGGAGATCGTAGGTTTACCCTGGGGATTACTTCGGTGTCACTACTAGACAGAGGCACAGTAAACTAATCTTAAAAAGGGCACAATAAAATCAGTTCAGAGGGTGGCGAAAGCCAAACACACTCTGGCTAGGCTTGTAAATTCCTTAGGGCAGATAGCCTAGTATGAACCTATGAACCTATGAACCTAAGTAGGGCATAGCTGAACAAAAGCCAACATGCTCATATTTGCTCTACTGGCCCTTAAGCAGTCTGGTCTGCTCAGTATGAAAACATAAAGCAGTAATGGGCCTCGAACCCAGGATACTGTGCACTACAGTCAGTACTGAACCACTAAATCATGACAGTATTGCAGTGGTCAGCCTGTATGAAGGAATGTTGATAAGTCTATGCAAAGTATTACATGGAAACCCTTCAGGCACAGCATAATCCCTGTCGAGTTATGACACAAAGGTGAGTCCCGCAGTAAGACTAGAACCTGACTTTCAACACACACAGTAGAAATGTTAATATTGGACATGTTCACATACATCAACAAATTTACTGGACCTCAGACAGCAACATACTGAAAGGTCACACTGGGCATGCACACACACTTGAATAAATGAGACAAATGTCAGGCAACAGAACACTAACAGTCTGAACTGGGCATGCTGACACACTTAGGCCATGCTGGAGTACAGCAGTGGGCCACACATATCAGGCAGTTGCATGTGTTACCCAGGAACCTCTCACTATCCAGCAATCTGCCCTGTGCACACAGTTATATGACAACAGACACATATATAATATAGTGGAACCCTGTCATTATCAAATATGTTCTGCAGATACCTACATTGTTCATAGAAAGTGGGAAAGCAAAGACAATAAAACCTGCAAACAGTATAAGCAATAAACATTGTGCATCCTGAACATTATCATAGGTTCAGAGGTTGATACTAGGCTATCTGCCCTAGGGCATGTACAAGCCTAGCCAGAGTGTGTTTGGCTTTCGCAACCCTGTCAAAGTAGAACACTGTGCCTGTGAATAGTAGGTCACACAAGATAGCCCATTTACATTTAGTGTATTGTGCCTCTGTCTAGCAGGGACCCAGAAGATATCCCATGGGTAAACATACGATCACCCATCCACTTGTCAAGATGTCTCCTGTAGGTGGTCAGTGGGTGGCTCTGCCCATGCGAAACCGGGATTACAATCCGGAGTGAGTGGAACCTCTGGGATAAGAATCTGTCCCTCTAGCATGTCCTATTAACATCTGTGCTGAGGTATATGTCCCTGGAGTGTGTAGCTCCAAGGGAGTCGGATATCCTGAGGTGGAGCATGTGTCCATTAAACCTGGTTGGATATTTTGTTAAACTACAGGCACACAACACATCCGAGTAGGTGGTAAGCGACTGAGTAGAGCTGGAGTTACTGTATCTGAACTGAGCAGGGCATCCATGTGAGTCCCTACATCTGCTTGTTGAGGAACATTTGTGGCCATTATAGTTGCTGCAGGTGTAGGGTAAGGTACATCCCAAATGTGGCATTGTAACCAAGCATGGTCATGATGAGTATAGGGGTACAATGACCTCACTTGGTCAACATGTGAAACCATATGGGATAAGGTGGGCTATATAGAAGTTCTGTATAACCACTTTGGCAAAGTGATTGTCAAAGGCGAGAGTACGAACAAATTGTGTCCCCAAACCCCTAACAACTACTACCGTATGTAATGGATTACTACCTATGTGGTAATGTGTGGGCATGTTGTTATTCCCAAAGGGGATGACTATGCAACTAATGGCATTTAGCTGTAGGCCATGGCTCAGGCACCAGTCATCCGATCTCTGTGAGACCCCATTTGAGTATGCATGTGCCAGCTGGAAAGTTGATTATGGCACCCAGTTTGCAGTCATCTGCGAACATGCTCAGCCATATTCCTCCTGTGTTAGCCTGTACGTCACACAAATATATACTGAACAAGAGAGGTCCCAGGACTGAGCCTTGTGGGATGCCATGTGTAACTGGTGTATAGTCAGACATGGCACCTGCAATTCTGAGCATGTGGGTGCTATCCCTGATCCAGGTAGCAATCCATCATGTGAGATATGTGTCGATATCGATGCCGGTGAGCCTATGTATAATGGCTGAGTGGGGTATTGTGTCGAAGGGTTGTGCAAGGTCCAGACAGGCTGTGTGGACAACCGTTCCTACACTTATGGACCCGGTAATCGTTTCAAGAATACAAACAGATCCAAGAGGCAAGATCTGCCCACAATAATGCTGAAATGTGTAGGACCCAGTGTCTGTAGGTTCCCGATGTCTATGTGCATGAGTCCCATTACAATACGCTCCATAGCTATGCAGAACAAGCTAGTTAACCCTATAGGCAGATATTGTCGATGGTCTGTTATGGCAGCAACTCTGTGGAGCAGGACCACTATAACTGTATGCCATTCCATGGGTACATATCCTGCAGTAACTCTGATATTGAACAGTGACGTAATGTGAGGGTTATGTCTGTCATGAAGCCTGTGTAAGACGCAGGCCAGGACACCATCTGGTCCCATTGATGCTGTGTTGTCTGCTGTGGGGAGGGCAGCACTCACCTGTTTATTTGTGATGTTAGGGAGGTTACACTCTGTTGGGATGGACAGTAGCTCCTTAGGCGGGATGGGGGGAGACATCTGCAGTGAACCTGTTTGCCAGGATGTTGGCAATGTCTGTGGGTTCAGGGTATGTTTAGTCAGTATGCAGTAACTCACAGCATATCAGTGAGTGTCCATCCAGGTACCTGAATTAACTGAAGATGGCCTTGTGAGTGTCCTATGTGTTTGGTGCAATTGTCCATTAGAAGCAGGCCTAACATAAATACATGAGTGATTGTAGCTGTCTGCTAGTACAGATCACAGATGCCTTCCCTGTCTGGGATTGTGCTCTATCATGTAGTAGCGTCCTCCTTTCATTGTATAGCTTATTAATGGCCAGGGTCTACCAGGTAGGTCCTCTGCCATTGGAGGAGTGAGTCTAGTTGTTATTTGGGATAGTATGATCCATGCAGTCCACTAGGTGTCCATAGAATGTGTATGTAAAGGATTCGGCAGTCTGAGCCATACTTACCACTGTCCCAGGGTCTCTGAAGGATACCACCTTGGTTTGGAGAAGTGTGACGCTTGCTTGTGAGAAGTTCACCAAGATTACCCAGGATGGGTGTGGGGACGGGATATGGATGTCCAGTGAGATAAATGTATGTTCTGACCTTACCAATTAGGGGTATATCTCAGGTGTGGAACATAGAGTCCCCATGTTGGTGATGATCGTGTCCAATATGTTGTCCCCTCTTGTGGGTGTGGTGACCAGTTGTGCCATAGCATATGAGTTTACAAATAGTAGCAACTGTTGGGTGAGCGTGTTGGGGCCTGAGTACTATCCCCCAGTCAATGTGTGGGTATCTGAAGTCACCCAATATAATGGTGTTTGGGGAGACCTTCATATTGTCCAGTGTTCCCAGGAAAGCCAAGTGTGGGTCCTGAGTTTGGGAGGGTGGTCTGTAGCAGGCAACAAACCAAAAGGCAGATTTGTACAATGTTAGGTGCATAAGTATGGTCTGTGATGCTTTGTGCAGTGCTACCAACCCGGAGGTATGTGTATCTGTGATGTATATGGATACTCCCCTTATTTGTGTTGGCCATTCCAAGTTTTGTGGTCAGAAAGCATGGTATGAAATATAACCTGGTAGTGCTGGTGTGCATTTGGGAGCCTGAACCAAGTGTCTGTTAGTGCACAGATATCACTATTGTCCATACTGAGGAGATTCCTGAGTAGGTGCAATTTGAGGGTAACACATCTGGTGTTGAGCAGCATTACCCTCAGTGTCATGTACTCTGTAATGTCTATGGAGGTGGGTTTGGCTTTTGAGCCCTGCTTAAAAAAGGCAGAGTGGCGGTAGCAAGTGCCTTAGCCAGTATTCAAAAGTCCAAGGGTGACAGGTGCAAGCTGTCAATAGGGAAGCTACGTGGCATGTCGAGCATGTCACCCCAGGCTGACAGATACTGTATCCCCTTTGAATGACACCAATATGTTAGCCAACTTTTAAACGTGATCAGTTTGTTGGTATACTGTGACATCATACTTAGTGAGTGTAAGATGCTAGACAAGGTCAGGGTCATACTGGCCTGGGCTACATGATCAGAGAGTTCCTCTATGTATCATGTCATGTGGTCCAGGGAGGAACATCTGAGGTTGTACGCGCCAGTATGGACAATGATGGAGCCAGTCCTGTACTTGCTTTGGATTGACCTGAGTGCATGTGTTATGTTGCGAATCCTGGCACCCGAGAGACAGCTCAAAGTGACTATTCCCTTGTTTGGCCTGGTGAGAGGGACGTCAGTGTGTCTGACAATAAGTGTCACCTATTACAAGTGTATTAGGTGTGTTGTTTAGTCCGAAGGACAGTGACTGTGCGGCACACTGACATTGTGAACTATGTGATATGTGGGTATTATAGTGGGTTAGCAGTTGTTTGCGTGTCTGCTTTGGAGGTCTCTGCTGCTTAGGCAGAGTTTATGTAGAGCCTCTGAGTATGTTTATGTGTGATAATGTGGTTTGATTGCAGTGGCTATAGGTTTATGTGAGACTGATATGTGGTGTGTGTGGTTACCTTCACCACCTGATAGACTATGCCAGTCATGACTTGAGAGAGCTCGGCCTCCTGCATGTCAATATTGTTGCATCTCTCACATATATCTGAGTTTGTTGGGAGGAGGAGAGGGTTGTCTGTGTACATGAGGCAGATGTGACATTGTGTCAAAATCACAATATTCACTAGCTGGACTGGAGAGTACACACAAAACTGACCCCTGGACATGTCAAGATATTATGATGACATACTCCGTAGCCTGATCACAAAGGATCAGTAGGGTGTTAAGTGTGTAAAAGAGTATAACAGGGATTAGTGCTCAGGTTTGTTGGTGTTTTGTAAAGAGTAGCTGAGAAGGGGTCCAGACTGAATCATGACACCTCCTGCAGCTATGTCATAAATAGCAATGTGCACTCATATATGTCCTGAGTCAGGGCCAACTGTACCTGACTGACAATGCCGACATCCTGTCAGACAGGCCCATATAGACATACCCACCTCCCACTGACGATAGTCCCTGTCATCATACCAGAAGATATCACATGTAGAATGGCTGAACAGCTCCCCCCAAAGCCAAAAGCATGGCAGCAATTGGATTACATTGTTTCCCAATATGTGTCATGCATGAGCTACAGAACAAACAGACCCTGCACCTGAACAGTCTGTTGAGCCTCACCCTCTCCACAGGATCTGGAACCGTTGAATGTGTTACAGCAACATATGGCACTCCCCACAAGTGTTGGTGCACAACACACCATGGGATGTATAGTCCAGTAAGCCTATGATCTGCAAGGCCATGGAGTCCATCATGGTTGAAGTCATAAACAGAGCTATTGGAAGCTGACAAACACACAACCCTACCAACTGTGGTATGTTCATGTGCAGATCATGGTTCCCAAACATGCTAGACTGTTTGCAAGGTAGCCACCCAGGACATACATCACTGAACAGAGCTACACATGTCCCACATATCCTTTGAATAGCCCTTAATCAACATCCCAGACACATGCTGTATGCACAAAACCAACAATCTGTGCATAAATATGTGTTGACATATGAAGGAATGTCAATGTGTCCACAGATAGATCACAAAAGGTAAGAATTATGGGGTCCTGTTCAAGCTGTTGACACCTGTCAACCCACATGGCTCATTCCTGGGATTGCATAAAACAAGGTTTACACACATTACCAAGTCCAGTCTGATGATGTCAGCATCCTACAAATATAGCAGGAGAAAAGAAACCACCCAGTAAAGGATATAGTGTGCAGTGTTAATGCATATCTCTCTAGTATCATAACATAGTTAGATAGGGGTTTAAATCCTGCAAACGCTGACAGTGTGTGTTTGGGTGTGTGTGTGTGTAATTTCCTATGAAAGGAGTGCCCTTTTTGGAGACTGGGAAAACACATTAAAAGAGGTACATTCCTCTTTGGAAAGTCTGATGATGACAGCATCCTACAAATATAGCAGGAGAACCAAAACCACCCAGTAAAGCATATAGCGCGCCATGTTTATGCGTATCTCTTTAGTATCATAACATCATTAGGTAGGGGTTTGAATCCTGCTGACAGTGTGTGTTTGGGTGTGATTTCCTATGAGAGGAGTGCCCTTTTTGGAGACTGGGAAAACACATTAAAAGAGGTACATTCCTCTTTGGAAAGTCTAATGATGTCAGCATCCTACAAATATAGCTGGAGAACAGAAACCACCCAGTAAAGCATGTAGCGCGCCGTGTTAATGTGTATCTCTCTGGTATCATAACATAGGTAGGGGTTTGAATCCTGCAATTGCTCAGTGTGTGTGTGTGTGTGACACAGTTGGTCAATGCAGTGTGGGTTTTGCTTTTACTATGGTATGACATATCATGATTAAAACAGTATGTGCATTGCACACATTAGGTATCTGCGTGGCAAATAAATATGTGTACATGTGACCTCAATCAGTACATAGGTGTGAAGCCTGCATACTACATAAATACATTTGTTTCCTTTGACAGATTGTGCCACTGCTTCTCAGATCGTAGGTCACATATGTATGTATGTGACAAGCCCGACCACTGTAGTGATCTGTGGCCAAGGTCATCTGTGCCACACACACCCATGACAGTTACTATAGAGTACTGTGAGTGAGGGTACATGCCTGGGATATATGTCAGACGTTCATATACAACAATGAATGGCAATAATGTACAGTCATTATAGGTGTACAACAGTCCTGTGGATATGCATTCAGGCCCCTAATGTCTTATGTGACACACCGAGGGACTCCACAATACTTATGGATATGTAGATACCAAGAGACAGATGACATAACACGTGGCTGTATGTACACATTGGTACCCAACATACATGTTGAGGGCTACCACCTATGTGGTACTGTCAGGATAGTATGTATAGTAAATGTGGATGACTATGCCATAGTCAGCTTACTGCTATACAGCATGTATTGGACAACAGGTATCTGTCTGTATGATACCCTTGTGTAGGATATGCATCCCATCCAGGGAATGCATTGTAGGCCAATGCATGCATTTCCAGATGTGGATGGACATATCCCTAGTGTGTTTGCATGTACCTAAGAGGGCTATATGCCAAACAGGTGTGGTCCCAGGAATGGGTGGTGGTCAATACCACTGGTTACTGTTATAGTATAATACCGGAAGGATCCAACTGTTACTGAGTTCCCTACAACTGTGTGTCATTTGTCAGGACATCATCTAATGATTGGTTATAGTCATGCTGTTGAGGTTGTGTATACTACCAGACTGCAAATCATTGACAGATATTAACAGTATCACCCACAGCATAGTGTCAACCCATGTCATACATACATGTGTACCCATGTTAGTACATATCTGTAGTAGAATGCATACTGGCCATCAAAAGATACTATGAGATGTTAACAATGTATACAACAGGGTATGTCACAAGTCCCATGTGTCCACTATGCACGTACATGCAGACAGTGTGCACCCACCATGTTCACAGATGTACACCTGCTAATCTGTAATGCACATGTCACACATGTACTGTCCACTCACTAACACATGCTAGCAACACTGTACACTTCAGCCAAGTGGCACATGGGTGGACAATACATACTCAGACCTAACACTGGTGTAAAACAATGCTACACTGACAATTAGAGCTATGATGCATAATGCCTGCTCAGTTATACCTACAAGGATATCATTACACTTTCCTATTGACAACTTGGTAATATTGCTACAGTGCTATAATGTCACCCTGTGCATCAGAACCATGCTAGCCTGTTCCTGCATCAATGTTATAGATGACAGGAGGGGGCACAGGTGTCATCATATGCACAGGGTGTGTTGTTGGTCTGCCAGAGCCCGACATTGACCCATCCAATCGACATGTGTGTGTGTGTGTGTGTGTGTGTGTGTGTGTGTGTGTGTGTGTGTGTGTGTGTGTGTGTGTGTGTGTGTGTGTGTGTGTGTGTGTGTGTGAGGGACAACAGTACAGCATGGGCTAATGTTGATGTAATGTGTGTGTGAATGTGTGAGACCTAGATGTTTGGTTAATGTGTGTGTGTGTCTGCATGCACACAGCTCCACCATGTGGCTGCCATATACGAGAGGTTGTGGGACAGCCACAGACTGTACCTGCTAGGCTGTACAGATCTCTGGCCACGGACATGGTATGTGTGCCTGGCAGGGGTGCAACAGGCAGTATCGGGTACCAACCCTGACTGGGTACTATCATCAGAGGCAGAGGTATAATGACTGGACCCATGTCCCTGCTGGGACTGGCCAGAGCCACATGCACGTGGTCTACTAGGACAGTAAATGGACAGGCCAGCCCCAGCATTGCTGAGGCTGCTACTGCCATTACAGGAGTGGCTGTGATCTGTGTGCCATCTGCAATGATTGCCAGCTGTTGCTGGCATGCGTCTGCGTTGACGTCTCAACCATCCTGCATGGTCTTGGCTCATGGAAAACACATTGTGGAGGGCATCTAATGTCTCCCCCCAACGTCTATCAATGACCTTGGTGAAATTTCGGATGGCACCAACAAGGTCACAGATGCTGTCAGGGCCCTCTGTGCCCTTAGTCCCTGTCTGGTGTACCGTTCCATACGTGCCTGAGCCTGCATTACAGCCAGGAACATACTGGAGGTTGTAAGACCTGTGAGGGTACGTCCGCCAGGGGCAATATGACCAGCGTTGTTCCCCCGAGAACCCCTGGACATCCGCCTATGTGGTACCATTCCAGGAATCTGGCTATGGCTGCTGTGAGGGGATGCAAGTGCCATGGGTACCACACTCTCCTGGTCAATGCCAACTGTATACTGTCCCTCGGCTAAGGCCATTGGTGATGAGGGATGTATTGGCAGTATGAGTGTGCGCATAGATGGGGTTGAATGCTGTGTACTGTTGATTGGTGGACCAACGACAGACCCTGTCAAACCTTCCTGTGCCAGAATACATGTCTCATCATCTCCACTATTAGTGGCAGTGACTTCAGGTTCCCTGCTGCTTTCATCCACCCCAAACTCAGCACCTGTGAGAGGAAGACAGGAAACACACTTTACAATCTGTACATGATGTTAGCACACATGCACACATGCACACATGCACACATGAACACATGCACACATGCACACATGAACACATGCACACATGAACACATGCACACATGCACACAAATACACACACACACACACACACACACACACACTCACACACACAAACACACACACACACACCAGCAATCCAACACATAGTCAATAGTGGGTGAAGGTGGTGACAGTATCACAAGGCAAACAGTCACCTCACATGTGTCAGCATGCAGAATATGTGTTGCTCAAGACCATGCAGTGCAAGTGTAGACTGCCCTATTTAATGACAGTATACATGGCTTTGATGCATTTGTGTAGTTGTTCAGTGATTGGCTACACCCTGGAACACAATGTGAACATGGACACAACATTGCTGTGCAAGTATTATCAGCTCTGCAATGTCCTGTGCACCATCACTCACAGGTATACATACCATGGCTGCATGTGTTATCTGTGTGACACATAGATTTCCATGTCTGATTACAGTGTCAGTGTCCATAGCAGATAATAGTAGACACAGGTGTAGCAGATGCATTGCTATGTACACACACGGGATGAGTGGTGCATGTAGACGTGAAGGAATCCCAATGCTCGACATGGCCATTGTACAGTGGTTATGGTGAGTGTGGGACATATTGCAGATATGTCAGTGCCAGCCATGACATGGCATGCTACATGACTGCAACATTAAACACCACACATACCGAATGTGTTTCATGTGACCTATACACCCAATAGCATTCCAGGACATATATGTGACACTTTGTACAGATGGCGACTGCTGTGCATATCGTATATACTGGCATATGTAAGCACACACACAACATGCTATGCATATTGTGTATAGGTGCATATGTTTGCACACACACAACATTGAGGTGCAAAGCAATGGCTGCTATGTGTAGTACTGTGGTCACTGTAACTGGATGGGGTGTAGTACCATGTGCCATCATCATCATGCATCTTGTGGTCACTCACTGCTACTAATGTGTGACTGACCACCACCTAGCATGCTGTACCTGAATTGCAGAGCCGTGGCTACGTTCACAGTTATACAGCTACTTTGTACATGGGTGTGTAAGGTTCCCAATAGGGAGCATTGCTTAACATGACTGTGTTATGTGTTGAAGAGTGTTGCACAGCCCCATGATAGGCCTCTACCCCTGAGATACATCATGTGTGTGTGGATGACATGTGGGATACTGAAGTGTGACCTTACAGCGGGTGTGTGGTAATGCCATATGTAGCATGTTTTTGTGTACTGCATATGATAAACGTGTTATGTTGTGTACAGCTGTAGCAACTATGACTATCCAATAAGCAGTACTGTGTTGCCACAACTGTGTCTGATGCTCTGTGTATTGCATGTCATTGAGGCAGCTACTGACATTACTGGGCTGTGCAACGTCTTACAGCAAACATGCACGGCATTCATTATGTGTAGGTGTGTTACGTGTACATGGCCTACACCTCACCTAAGACATGCACATTTCATTACCAACATTGCAGTTATACCACACTCACCAGCATGGATTGTCTGCCTGCTGTCACACCAGAGGGGCCTACGAGAATATGAGAGAGTTGGTCAGTGGCCACAACTGTGGCATTGCTACTATGGGTATGCTAAACTACAGTAGAACAACAGTCAACAGTCACAGGTGTACAGATAATATTCCACATATCAGTATTGCACAACACTAGGCAGCACAACTGCTAAACACACAGTACACATCTCACATAGACATAATCTAACTATACAGTTAACTGTTGTCTACAGATAGGGCATGTTATCTGCTCGCTCCATGTGAACATGCTGGGTGGCTCCAGCCTCCATGACAACACATGCCAGTGGGGGTTGCTGCTGTTGTCCAGGAGCCACCATGCTTAGGAGCAGCTCCTCCACTCTGGTGAGGGGGGGATGAATGGCCACCCCACCACCTGTGGCAAGCTGTTGTCTTTGGATATCAGATGCACGCCGCCGGACATGTCTAATTAAATCACTGCAGTGATGGCGTACCTGCTCATATGTCCAGTTATGCATGCCTATGTAATTTACCCGATGAACAAGATCCTGCCACAGTGCAGTCCACTCCTTCTGGTGCTGGCTGCTTCTGGAAAACAGCATTGTGTAGTGCTGCACCAGGCTTTGCTGTATCTCCTCTTCCTCCGCTGCTGTGTAAGACGGGTTACGTTGGTGGGCCATCTGGCTGAAAAAGAGATATGAACAATATGTGTGAGTGAGTCCTGTGGCACACTTTACACCTTTAACCACAGATATCACTTTACTGACATATATACCATCCATTTGTCTGTCAGAGGATACACACGTTCAATACCACTTATTGGTTCTCAGGCCACAAGTGACTAACAGGGCCTGGCACACTCTATATATCAAACCACTATACAACAGTGCCCAGCACACTGTTTGTGACACAATGCACAACCTCACCACAGGGGTATATGTCATGCCAATGCACGAACAGAGATGTCATCCATTGCAATGAATGTAAAGTACAGTTACAGTAGTACCATTCAACCACCTTAGTCGTTGATGCCATAGCCCTGCCTAACATATGTGCACAGTTGCTACTATAGGTGGCATACTGCTGTAACAGAGTATATATGTTGCTAGATACACACGTATACCTTGTAACACACATATGATTGCGGCCATGGTACAGGCATAATTACACACACATCAGGCAAACATACAACACACCACTGTATGCCAACACAGATGAGCTTTACCTGTGTACCATACAGTACTGTGTGCCACTACTTACAAACCCTTATGCCTGAGTTATGTCCTCTGTGCAGACTACGGGAAACACACAATACAGTGTTTGCAAGCGATGTGAACACACACCATACTGTGCTGTGTAGGCCTACAGCTTCAGGTAGTACCACAGTTCATATGGGAGTTGGATTCACCAGCAGTACCACTCAGTAAGCATACATGTACTTCTTTAGCCTACAATGAGATACCACGGTCGTCAACAAGGAACTACGTCACATCATATGCCATACTACTATGTCTGCCTAACAGTACAATACACATCTTTTGCTGCCTTACAGCTAGGATAGACACTACCATGTCAGATACAACTTCACACTAACCTATCACACCTTTACAGACCTTGCACACATTCAGCGTTACACTTATTTAACCTGACATAGCAGGTATTGCATTGAGTACATGTGTGAGTGCATAGTGTCATAGGTAGGTAATATGTTATTGGCCCTAGGGCCTACAGCAGCCTAGCCATATGCTACCCTGGCCTTTGACATACATGTACTTTGATTTCACTTGCCCCTGTCAACCAGAACCACAGAGGGGATTCCTGGGGTGTATTACCAATCTCCCAAACAATCATTATGAGTATTTATGACAACTGCTAATAAGGAGCCTTGTTTGCTACTGCTAGGTGGTCTATTCCAGTGTATGGCATATCTCTGAGATAGGAACCTATCTCTCCAGCATGTGCTGTTTAGTGAGCTGACGAGGTTTACGGCCCTAGAGCATGTATCTCGGAGGGATTGTGATATGTTGCCATGGTGGTTGTCACCCACTTATGGGTCTGACATACCTCTGTATGTCCGGCAGAGGTCACCTTTGTGTGGCCGGTATGCAATATAGTCTAGACGTGGTTTTGTGAGTCAGTCTGCATAGGGCATCTGTTTGCGGCCAGTATTACCCTTTGTGAGGTATGTCTGTTGCCTTTCCACCTGCTGTAGTTGTCATGTGAGGTACATAACACACAGGGCATTGTGATGAGTAGAGGGGAACACTGACCTATATTTCACTAGATGATACACCTGTTGTCATGACACATACCACACAGACAGATTACAGGTCTAGTGTGGCACTGTCTTTATCAAAGAGGAGGCTACTGTCCACCTGTATCCCATGTTTCCTTATCACACCTTCAGTGTTAGGTAGATCTCTCCCTATGTGGTAGTTAATGGGTACAGTGTTTTGGAAAGGTGGAATGGCACTGCAGTATTGACACTTGTCTACAGTCCATGCCTTGGTCACCACACACCTGTTGCATTACATATGACCCCTATGTCTCTCTCTCTCTCTCTCTGCATATATATATATATATATATATATATATATATATATATATATGTATGTATATATATATATATATATATATATATATATATATATATATTTATACATATCTATATGCATACATGTACACATCCATTGCTGTTCACATAGATGTACATATAGGCACATGTACAGTCCACCTTTCATGGTGGGGATATCACTTATGCGACAGTTGTGGGATGTACAGTTATGTTATTATATTGCACAGTGGTGTGCAGAATGCATTTTGGTGTCCACAGCCCATGTAGCTTTAGCAGGCCTAAATGGCTGTAACACAGCAGATCTGACAAATCAGTCCCACAGCGTTTAACCACCACATGACATATATCAGCACTGCATGCTGTTTTCTACACCACACACTACGACCTACATAGATATATGCACATAACAACCTTCAACAACAGATATCTGCCCACCCTTCACTAACAGTTGCAGTATGTCCCTTGCCCTATGCACATGTGCAGATACAGATAGATACATACTGCTGCCACACATGGATGATTTGCAGTGTGCAACTGCTAAACACACAGTACACATCTCACATAGACATAATCTAACAATACAGTTAACTGTAGTCTACAGATAGGGCATGTTACCTGCTCGCTCCATGTGAACATGCTGGGTGGCTCCGGCCTCCATGACAACACATGTCAAAGGTAGTTGCTGCTGTTGTCCAGGAGCCACCATGCTTAGGAGCAGCTCCTCCACTCTGGTGAGGGGGGATGAATGGCCACCCCACCACCTGTGGCATGCTGTTGTCTTTGGATATCAGATGCACGCCGCTGGACATGTCTAATTAAATCACTGCAGTGATGGTGTACCTGCTCATATGTCCGGTTATGCATGCCTATTTCATTTACCCAACGAACAAGATCCTGCCACAGTGTAGTCCGCTCCTGCTGGTGCTGGCTGTTTCGGGAAAACAGCATTGTGTACTGCTGCACCAGGCTTTGCAAAATCTCATCTTTCTCTGCTGCTGTGTATGACAGGTTGTGTTTGTGGGTCATCTGGCTGAAAAAGATATGAACAATATGTGTGAGAGAGTCCTGTGGCACACTTTACACCTTTAACCACAGATATCACTTTACTGACATATATACCATCCATTTGTCTGTCAGAGGTTACACACGTTCAATACCACTTATTGGTTCTCAGGCCACAACTGACTAACAGTGCCTGGCACACTCTATATATCACACCACTATACAACAGTCCCCGGCACACTGTTTGTGACACAATGCACAACCTCGACACAGGGGTATATTTCACGCCAATGCACGAACAGAGATGTCATCCATTGCAATGAATGTAAAGTACAGTTACAGTAGTACCAGTCAACCACCCTAGTCATTGATGCCATAGCCCTGCCTAACATATGTGTACAGTTGTTACTATAGGTGGCATACTGCTGTAACAGAGTGTATATGTTGCTGGATACACACGTATACCCTGTAACACACATATGATTGCAGCCATGGTACAGGCATAATTACACACACATCAGACAAACATACAACGCACCACTGTATGCCAACACAGATGAGCATTACCTGTGTACCATATAGTACTGTGTGCCACTACTTACAAACCCTTATGCCTGAGTTTTGTCCTCTGTGCAGACTACAGGAAACACACAAGACAGTGTTTCCAAGCAATGTGAACACACACCCTACTGTGCTGTTTAGGCCTACAGCTTCAGGTAGTACTACAGTTCATATGGGAGTTGGATTCACCAGCAGTACCACTCACTAAGCATACATGTATTGCTTTAGCCTACAATGAGACACCACGGTCGTCAACAAGGAACTATGTCACATTGTATGCCATACTACTATGTCTGTCTAACAGTACAGTACACAACTTTTGCTAGCGTCACAGCTAGGATAGACACTACCATGTCAGATACAACTTCACACTAACCTATCACACCTTTACAGACCTTGCACACATTCAGCGTTACACTTATTCAACCTCACATAGCAGGTATTGCATTGAGTATATGTGTGAGTGCATAGTGTCATAGGTGGGTAATATGCTATTGGCCCTAGGGCCTACAGCAGCCTAGCCATATGCTACCCTGGCCTTTGACACACATGTACTTTGATTTCACTTGCCCCTGCCAACCAGAACCACAGAGGGGGTTCCTGGGGTGTATTACCAATCTCCCAAACAATCATAAGGGGTATTTATGACAACTGCTAATGAGGATCCTTGTTTGCTATTGCAAGGTGGTCTATTCCAGTGTATGACATATCTCTGAGATAGGAACCTATCCCTCTACCATGTGCTGTTTAGTGAGCTGACAAGGTTTAGGGCCCTAGAGCGTGTATCCCGGAGGGATTGTGATATGTTGCCATGGTAGTTGTCACCTAGCTATGGGTGTGACATACCTCTGCATGTCCGGCAGAGGTCACCTCTGTGTGGCTGGTATGCAATACAGTCTAGATGTGGTTTTGTGAGTCAGTCTGCATAGGGCATCTGTTTGCGGCCAGTATTACCCTTTGTGAGGTATGTCTGTGGCCTTTCCACCTGCTGTAGTTGTCATGTGAGGTACATACCACACAGGGCATTGTGATGAGTAGAGGGGAACACTGACCTACATTTCCCTAGATGACACACCTGTTGTCATGACACATGCCACACAGACAGATTACAGGTCTAGTGTGGCACTGTCTTTATCAAAGAGGTGGCTACTGTCCACCTGTGTCCCATGTTCTCTTATCACACCTTCAGTGTTGGGAAGATCTCTACCTATGTGGTAGTTAATGGGTACAGTGTTCTGGAAAGGAGGAATGGCACTGCAGTATCAACACTTGTCTACAGTCCATGCCTTGGTCACCACACACCTGTTGCAGTACATATGGCCCCATGTCTCTCTCTCTCTCTCACAATATATATATATATATATATATATATATATATATATATATATATATATATATATATATATATATATATATATATATATATATATATATATATACATATCTATACACATACATGTACACATCCATTGCTGTACACATAGATGTACATATAGGCACATGTACAGTCCACCTTTCATGGAGGGGATATCACTTATGCAACAGTTGTGGGATGTACAATTATGTGATTATATTGCACAGTGTTGTGCAGAATGCTTGTGGGTGTCCTCGGCCCATGTAGCTTTAGCAGGCCTCACTGGCTGTAACACAGCAGATCTGACAAATCAGTCCCACAGCGTTTAACCAGCACATGACATATATCAGCACTGCATGCTGTTTTCTATGCCACACACTACGACCTACATAGATATATGCACATAACAACCTTCAACGACAGATATCTGTCCACCCTTCACTAACAGTTGCAGTATGTCCCTTGCCCTATGCACATGTGCAGATACAGATAGATACATACTGCTGCCACACATGGATGATTTGCAGTGTGTAGAGTACTCTTCAGGAACATCTACTACATGCCAACACATACATATGAGTTACATACCTTACCTTTGTATTTCCCTGCTCCGTCTGTTACAGTTTTGTAGGTTTTTTTTTTTTGGTTGTTTTGTTTTGGGTTTTCTCCCTCTGTTTCTGTTTCTGTCTCTATTTCTCTCTCTCTGTTGTCTGTGTCTCTGTCTTTGTCTGTCTCTTGATCTCGCTCTCTATCTCCCTGTTCCTGCAATGATATTATTGCATGTGTGGACAGCAGGTACAGCCTGCTTTTCTAGGTATCTGCACTTGTGCATGTGACAGCTTCTGCACCAGTTGCTGCCCACCATTCAGTAATTGCATGCAGCCTGCTGTGTGGTGATTGCATTACTCACTGTGATTGAAGCCCACTGCTATAAAATGCTATGTTAGGCAGGCATAGCCCTTTCAGCTTTCCAAGGTGGGGCCCATGCTTGTTTGCTCTGGACACCATTGTGTCAGTGAGAAGGTTGGTATATGCCTCTTATCTGAAGCTAGGGTTATAGCCAGTGATATGCATGTTGTACTCACACCTGAATGTTGCTGCTTCCAGTACACACTTCTCAGTGTAGACATGTACTCACCCCTCCAAATGCTAACACAGGATACATGGGATTATGTACTTTCTTTCTGAATTAGACATTTAACTGCCATACAAATGTGGTTATTGCACTGGATTCCTGTGGCAAATGCAGTGTTTGTGAACTGCTATACTGTAATTATTACGTTACTCACTTCTGAACAGTTTGTGGTTTGTTTGTGTTGACATTAGCACAGGCTGCTCAACACAACTGGACATATTCAGTACTGAGTATGCCTATCTACACCCTGTTTTTTGCCTGAATACACAGGTGTGTTGTACCTTTGGGTAGGAGTGCAGAACTGCAAAGAGCATTTTTTATTATCATGTGAGGTTTATCTTGCTGAACATACAGGGTTGCTGTGTACCTGTTAGTCTATCAAGGCAAGTAGTCTGTCTGCGTAGCTCCTACCTGTGGACATATCCAGATGGTAGCTAGAGGTTAGCCTATTATACTTTGTCTGTGCACCACACCAGTCTTTTCAGCACTGGCACATTGGCATTGTCACAGTTGGTTGCTAGCAGTACATGGCTACATCCTGTGATATTTCTGTGTTGTACTCCTACATAAGGGCATGCTTGAGGAACTCCTTCCAAAGCTATTTGCAGAGTGTGTAACAGCAGTAATGCTGATATGCCTGTGTGTTTCTGCCTCTGCCAGGCCTCAGATACTCTCAGGTATATATTTGAACGGCCTCAGTGAAAGGTACATATAAGTGAGATACACCTGCAATATATTACAGACAAATTGCAGTTGAGACTTTCTTGGGAATCAGAGCATATGTATGCCTACACCTTTTCTGATGTGCAAGCAGTGTCTACTCTCACCTATTGACATTATTCATTACGTGTGATTCCACACTTATTTGCCTAAAGTTAGTACTTTTCAGAGTGATTCAGTGGGGCACAGCTAACATTTGTTTACAAATCAGGGACATCTCTGTAAAGCAGTCACACTTGGGGTGTCTGGCCTCTGCCCTATTCAACTTTGCCAGTATTTATCCTAGTCTGATACTGTGTGGTGTTTGTAAGGTGCTACTGTAACATTACTCCCTGATTGGATGGCTGATTCTCTTTTCACAGTCATGTCATGCAATTCCACAACAACTGCTGGTAAAGACCCACAGAACAGGATTTGTGTTATACCATTCCTAATTTCCATTTACATTCCCTCATTGTAATGCATGATTTATTTATTTCAGCACCAAGTGATTTGTATATCTGCTATGGCTTAGTGGTAATTCATGCAGTCTATTGTGTCAATGGTCAGGGGTTTGAGAGTGGCAGAGGTCTTTTCCTTTGCTGCTGAGCAGAACAAGGGCCCTTCCATAAAGTGACTAAGGCACTTTTAAGCAGTTGTAAGTGGGTTTGCGCAGGTTTGCGTGATGCTTAGCGATGCTTAGCTAAGCGCACACATGCACACACTTGCTTAAACTTCTTACTACCGCTTAAAAGTGCTTACTCCTGCTAACCCCCGCGCTAATTTCTTTTAAAGAAAAGGGGGAGATAGGAAAGTGGTGAAAAAGGGGGCACAAAGAGGGACAGACAGTAGGTAAACAAGCTCGGGATGTGCAGGACGGGTGTAGGGAAGGTCCATAGCTGCCCATTTCTTTACCAGCAACAGCTGTGCATATGCAATAAATTTGGAGTGAATTTTGAAACCATCCACCCCCTGGGAGAGGGGTGAGGACAACAAAGTATGTTGTACTGCCAAATATAATTATCAGTTTACATGTCCAATGGACATGTGTGTGAAATGGGCAGCTATGTATGGGGCGTAATTTTTTTGTGGGTACAGATTACTCTTTTTTTTTTCAGGTGAGAGTGGAAAGTGAGGTAGAGGAAGTAGGTATGTTCGGGGAGGTAGGTTGGGGAGGTAAACAGACAAGACAGACAAGACGCATAAAGGGGCGGTGTATGACACATGGGGTGGGTGAACACGATTGACGGGGTTGAATGTTTGGAAATCGCAAGCCCATGAGCCCACAGATGGTAACAGTGGAACTGAGATCCCCACCCATGGGCAGTCACCACTGCACCTTCACAGCCCCGAGGGTGGCTGTGCTGGGGGCTGCATAGGACAGGCAGGCTCACCTGTGAGACGTGCCACTCTCACCTCGCGCTGGCATAGGGGATCAGCGAATGAACACTGGATCTCCCTACGCACCACAGCGCAGACCCTTCGAAGGGTGACAGGTGGCCCTTCTCCTCCCACGCTTGCACAGGGGGATGAGCCCCATCCCCTGCAGTGCCTCCACCCGAAGGTGGCACAGGACCAATGGAGGATGGGAGTCCGGGCTGAGCACCAGACCTGCTGGTGCCAGGTGCACTCGCCAGCTGAGGAGTAACAGGTGGGTCCGCTGGGACCGGCCTTCCCATACGTTCTGTGATTAGGTGTGTTTAATTACAACATAAACAACAGCATTCCAGATTAGTTGTAACAGCATGCAGTAATATTCCCATTAACCCAACACACCAAGGTTCCAACAGTTGAACAGCAAGCATAACACATGCATATATTGAACGACAGTGGATATTCCAACAGCATGCAGGGATGTTTGGTAGCAACAGGCCACCATGATTGTGGTGTTTGAACAGGGCACATGCATCAACGTGAATGCAGATATTTATAGAACAATAGGATTTATGTCCCAACAAATATTTAAGATTACACATACCCATTGAGGCGTGGAATTGCATGGTTTATGCACATACAGTAGGGTGTAGAAAAAAACCTCGATTAACATCTTATAATTATTTTTAGTCTACACTACATTACTAGTGACTGCAAGTGTATATCCCCTACATGTATTATTAAACTTGCCACCATGCATTAGGTTGTGTAATGGGTTTGGCTAGTTCAATATATGCCTGACCTATATCTGACATATTAACTGTCCAAAATGCAGATGCTACTGCTACATATTCCTTGATTGCATTTATATTTCTTTATCTACATATCTGGATGTTTTCACATGACATTTTCACTTCAATTTGTACAGAACCCTTCATTTCTCGACACACACTCACATTTCTGGGGAACAAATTAACATGCTACTCATGTGCCAAATTTACTTATGCATGCCAGCCAGTAACTGACTGTTGAGGACTGTATATATGCTTCACAGCTACTAGCACTTCCATCACCCACTTTATATGGGACTGCACAACTCTGGGTTGCCAGCACTTTTTAAAACAGTACTATTTGTATAATGCAAGGGTACAACAACATTTCAAACTAATTGACACAGACACACTCCGGGTTTTAGACCTTTATTAATGACATTACACACTTTTCCACGGGCTCACTCCTTTAATTGTTATAACGGTGCATATGGAAGACATATTCAAGACATATTATACCTTTATTAATAGGTTAGAACACTCTTTTTCAGGCTCACTCACTTATTTTATATGACAGTACCTGCAGAGATATTATTCCGGACATATGTTACCTTTCTTAATGGGTTACTACAGTCTTTTTCTGGCTCTCTGTCTTTTTTATCTGACAGTACATGCAGAGGACTTATTTTGGCCATTTTATGGCTGTATTATTGGACTGCAGCACTTTATTTCATGCTCTCTCCCCTATTTTATATAACAATACATGCAGAATAATCACTAACCTGCCTGGTGGCACAGCCTTAGCAGCCTATCTGCATAGGCTTGCTGATTCGCAGCATGGTCACCTGCAGCTGTAAAGTAAATAAAGGGATATTGAGACATACCTATCTGTTATACAGAATCAATTATCAATTCTTACATACTGCATTCCATGGCTACCTACTCAGTTGTGGGGCATCCTGCATCCCACAGGCCTCCTGTATCCATTGGTTCAGGCGGTCCTGCTTATATCTCTTCAGGTCTGCATGGTGGTGACGGACCTGCTCACCAGTCCGAGGAATGCCTGTGACACTGGTGAGGTCATGAGCTAACCAGTTACAAGCCTCTGCCTTGTACTCCGTCCCTTGGAACTGGCCCTGCAGGAGTCTTGACTCATGATGGTGGACAAGAAGCCAAACCATGTATTTCGACTCCTCAATGCCCCAACGTTGCACTCGGAAGCGTGTACCCTCTCCAGCACCAGCCATTCTAACTGCAGATGTGAGCTACAATCAGTTATGGTGAATATTCCCACCTATGGGGCTTAAATATGCCATATTTCTCGCACTTTTTTGTGATTGGCCATTTTTGAAAATTCTCGGCTGTCTGAAGACCTGCTTAGTAATGGTTAATCTACCATTACTAAGTATATGTATGTTAACAGTGGCTGTTTCTCCTAAGTAGTCATGGCTTAGTGGTTCTGTACTTTGATTAAGATGCACAGAGTCCTGGGTTCGAACCTTGTCATTCATTTTATTTTCATACTGTCCAGACAGGCTAGAGGGTGTGGCAGCGTTTAAGCAAATTTGCTCTACGTTGCTCCACGGTGCCCTACGGTGCCCTGGTTGGCGCGGTGCATACGTCCGTGCAAACACATTGCGCTGGTTAAAGCGCTATTTTGCTATGGGCACCTCTATTGCACTTGGTAAAGTGCTCTTACACTTTGGACAACTCTATTGCGCTGGTTAAAGCGCTCTTAAACTTTGGGCACCTCTATTGCGCTGGGTAAAGTGCTGTTAAACTATGGGCAACTCTATTGCACTGGGTAAAGCGCTACTTAACTGCAAGCAATTATATATCAGGATCCTTTAAAAATATATATTTTGTTCACTGATACATTGGCCATTTCACTGCTTTTTACTTATATTTTAATCATATTTGTCAGGTATTATTCCATATACTGATTTAAAACATAAATAAGAAGGGGAGTGGTGGGACTAGAACCATGAATGCCTCTTCTTTGTGGGAACACTCTATCATTACGCTATTGCAATTTGGTGTGATTTGCATAAACATTCTTTCTTATGCTCTTCCATGTTGGAATTGCTAACTACAGCTAAGCAATGGGCACACCCGCGCACACACATGCAAATACGGGCAGCTATATCGGGAATTAGAAAAAAATAAAATTAATATTTTACTTTTTATAACTGTGATGGGGGGTTACAATGTCAGGGAGTGTGGTGTTGGGTGCAAGGACATTTGAGCAGACTCGTTCTTGTGTAATTTCATTTTACTTTTCCAAACCTTGCAGGGGTGGACATTTAGACTGCTCGCCAGTCGGACATGCCCCCTGCTTTCCTACACGGTCCGTGTAAGACTTACGGTTGAGTCAGCATACCCTCATGAATATTCATGGCATGCTGATGTCATACCGTTCAACTGCAGCCTCCGAGTAAGACTTATTAAGTCTTACATGGAGGATTTGTGAATCCGGGGGAATATCTACTCACTAGAGAATTTACAAAACAATTCTTAGTACTATCTTTTAAAACCCAGTCTAGACAATGTTTTTTACTTTCCACTGACACTTATAGCTTTGCTTAATATAGATTATAAGTTATTCAAGTATTACTAGCAAATATACTGAAATTAGTGTTGCCCAAATTAATGACCTAGGTAACCATTTATTGGGTACATGACAAAGAAATCTAAAATATCAAAAAATTAAATAAGTGTGGAAAACAAATCCTTATTTTTTGTTTAAAATGGTGCCATAGATGGGATATTTAATACTCTAGATTAGGCATATCTAAATTATGTTTGAGTACATTAGGTGATCTACATATGTTCCTGCATAATAGTAACACACATGATATCTCCAGACCTTTGTATCTTTCTCTATCTATTGGAGGACTATGTAAGGGTAACTAGTCTCTTTGTTATTATTCACATTAGGTATGGAGCCAGGATTATAAATATTTGGGCAAAACTTGAATATACAGCATGATATTTTAACCAAATGTTTACAAAAATGGAATACTGTAAAGATTGCTTGTGAATAAGATTTCTGAATGAAGACTGCATGAAGATGTACTTTGAGTTTCAAGAATGTCAAATTGAAGCAAGTCTGTTAAATATAAAAAGGGCTGTGCTCCACAAACTCTTACTAGTATGGAGCTGAAAGAACTCTGATTTTGCCTGAGTCATATTTGTAGGCTTGGTAGGGAAAACAGGCAACTGATTGGAATTCTGGAGGGCAGTTTTCTTTGAATAAAGAAAAAGGTGACCAAAATGTTTGTGCATCTTATAGCTCAGTCAACTTATCATGTGATGTTTCCACATTCTTGGAGAAAACTCTATGTAGTCAAGTTGTGGAATGATTTGTAAATGTGTTTTTTTCATATCCGTCTGTGTACTGATAGTTCACATCCAAATTACTTTACTTCTAGGACTGCATTTCTAGATAAATAGAATATGAAATATACATTGATTTATTTGGCCTAAGTAAAACATTTGATGTGGTAGACTTTAAATTGCCATTATGTTATTTAAGTAATTTTATTAGAATGAAATGTTTTGGATTAATGAATGACTGATTAAGGGATCATTACTAGGTAAATTCTTCAGAACGTCAATAAGCTTTAAGTTGGTTATACCTGAGGTACTAAAAAGTGCCCTTCTTTGAAACTATATATGAGTGGCATTATTTTAGATATGGACAATTTAAAAATGAAATATGAATACTTTAAACATAGGTCATTGCATATAACAACCATGTATTATTAGAAAGTAGGTTATACAAATTACAAGATTTGTGTATTAAAAGTAATATTGACACAAATGATGGAATACAAAAAAAAATCATCTGTTACCTCACAAGGAGCTAGAAGATTACAAATTATTTGCTGAATGGAGAAGAGGTGGATCTTGGTTACATCTTCCATGCTCCATGTATACTTACTGAAGAACATGCTCAGTTAAATGTATTTATGTGCAGAAAAGATGAAAAGATACATGGAAATATTCTCATTGATGAATGTAAGATGACACGAGCATACAGTGTGCAGTCTGCCATTACCCATTTGTACACTTGAAATACATATGTGCAATGCTGCCTTAAGGTGGTCTGGACATTGTGAAGTAAGCAATAATATCCTCCTGGTTAGGCATTACAGGAAAGTAATTAATGGCCTGGGGGCGCTGTGAGGCCTGATGCCATAGGCAGAGTACATCCCTACCATGGAAATTCCATTATTTCCTAGTAATCCCCACTCGAGATATCATTATTGTGCTTATAAAATGTGTGCTATCTCTACATTTTCTTTCTATTTTATCATTTTACAAGATAATTTTCTAAATAATTTTAGCCTCCTAATAAGTTAAAATATCACTTTTTTTCAAATTCCAGAAAAACTGTGTAATAATTATTATCATAATTATTATAAATCATTCCTAATTTGACTTCAGACAAATCAATGGTATGGTTATGGGGTTCATATTCACCTTGATGTGGCTATTGTCCCTAACTACAACTTGTGACGTCCTGCTCTGGGCCAGTAATCAAGTTGCCTCAATCCTCACCACTGACACCAGTGAGTGACATTCACTTGGAACAAAAATAGATGCATACAGTATTTCCAGATGGATGCAGCTTTCTGCACCAAGCACAATTTCTGTTAAGACCACACAGGGAACACATTCAGTACTGGGGCAGGATTTCCCTCTCTCTCTCTGTCCAGGCCCCTCATAAGACTCCCCACTGACACAGCTGCATAGTGGAGTCCTCACTAGAGTGTTCCAAGCCACGTTCTCCACTACCTTCTCTGTGAAACCAGTGCTCTGTGTTCCTGCTCCAAGTAGCTGACACACAACACTCCATGAAATTTGATTTTAACACACACACACACACACACACACACACACACACACACACACACACACACACACACACACACACACACACACACACACACAAAGACCTGGGAATGGCTGGCATAGATTTACCAGCTATGCTCCCTCTGACCAGACTATAAGATAGATAATGCCACCAGAACACCAGCTATTCTAAGACTCTTACAAGGGTACCCAATTATACTGAGTAAAATTAATACTAATACAAATTATAGTGTTTGACCAATGCAGCAAGGCTTTCAGGAGCAGCCACAGAATCACCAAATAAATGTAAGTACTCTCAAAGGTTAAATATTTCCTAAAAAGACCGGCCACAATGAAAAGTTTAAATATGTTTAATAATAATAAATAATAAAAGATCATGAAAATACTAAATGTCTATTTACAATAAACACCAGAGTTTCAGCCACAGGAAATATTAAAAATAACACTGATGGAAAGGTTCACACAGATACAGAAACACAATGCTTAACTAATCACACTATATTTTACTGACTGATCTAAAGAATTACTGTCCTGTAGTTCACTTACTAGAACAAGGCAAGGTGATCTAGGTAAGTGTTCCTTCTTTGTCAGATTTCAAAAACAGACTGCCATGAGACTTCTGTTGCATCTGTTATTAAAATGTCATTTCAGTGCTGAATTACAGAATTACATCACATACATCTGATTATCTGACTCTGGTTCCCACACTACCCCCTTTAATAGAAATTAAATCAGAATCTGGCACATATGTGTCATAATAGACACATACACAGCTTTGCTAAAAAGTGTTATAGCATCTGGAAGCTATAAAACCATTTCAAAAATGTCCACCCTTCCAGGGTAGCAATTATCTCAGCCCTAACGACAATACAGTAGGATTCCTAGTCCTATTTTTTATAGACATTTTGTCTCCTGCAGCAATCAGTACTGTAAGACACAATTGTAGTAGCCTAAACCAGGTAATTTAATTTCAGACTATTTTTCAAAGTTAGCTGGACTGAGGTTAACCAGTTCTCTTCCAGTATCATTTGTTAGAATATATTCATTTCAACAGTTATAATACAGTATGACATACAGGTATATTTCTTTTCTGTCCATCATGACCCACTGTTGGTATATTTTTTAACACAAGCAACTTTACAAATACATTTTCAACACAAGCACCTGTACAAATCACTTTGATATACAAATGACATATAATTCTTTACAAACCTCCAGCTAGCTATGCTGGCATATGTTATACATGTGCTACCCTACTCTCTCTCTGGCATAGCTGACACTACCTCACATCTTCATACAACTAACAAAATGTAACAAAGTAAATACCCAAAGTGTAACTTCCCACTGATGATGTCAGATTATACAAGCTCATAATAACATCCGATATAGAGAAATCCCCCTTGAGTATATCGATGCAATAATGGATAGATAAGTTATAGGTTATGGAAATTTGTAAAACATCCTATCATGTTATAAACTAAAATGTATATGCTTACCTAATAAACTAAATCACTCTATGATATATTTTTTTATATTTATATTGTATTTTTTCTCTTAAACTTATATTGTTTTTTATATCAAGTCTTTTTTATAAGTAAGTTTAACTCTTCCCAATCTTTTTCGGTCTTTCTCTTTCTTTATTCTGTTCTTCTTATAATTAATGAACAAATAATACAGTTCACCAACTATATTTAAAAAATCCCTTCTGCGTGGAAGCACAGAGGAGCCAAGCCCTACAGACACCCCCAGGATCCATGACCACCTGCAGCAAAAATAGAGTAAGTTGGGGAGGTGATGTAGTGTAGTTGGTAGACCTAAAGTGGATGTGAGTTATTGAGGGCTGAGCCAGTAGCAATGGGGTCTGAGAGGACCAGAAAAAAATGCTAATTATATTCTTTATATAACTCATAGGACTGATACTGAATAGTTATCAAATTATAATCATCTCACTTTGCCAACTATTTTTCCTGCATATCAGCTAATAGATTATAAGTTAAAATGTAAACATGCGCATGCTGATGAAGATTACCATTTTAATATGAATGTAGCTTGGTTATAATATTTAAATCAAATTAGTACATCATTAATAAATAATTTAAAACAATGCAGATATGTCAGTTAACATCTTACATGGTATACTTATTTGTTGAGCTTTAATAAGAAATAGTAAAAGATTATATAGCCTAGTTAAATTATGCAAAAATTCTGGCTTATGTATATATAGGACAACATTTACTGTTTTGTCATATGTGTACCTGAATTACCTGAAATCTAACAATTTCACCTCAGATCTTCAACCATATACTTTTTTCTACTAATTTTGCTAGAATAAAATGAGTAGTAACCACTCACTGCAGGAAAAGTTTACTTTGTCATTTGCACAGTTATTTATTGTTTATTTTGCATAATTTAACTAGGCTATGTAATCTTCTACTATTCCTATTTTCAATATTCATTAATGACTTGCATAAAGTTATACCAGACTCTACCTGTATTCAATACGCAGATGATTCAACCCTAATATGTTCCGTTACAACCCCAGAAGAACTACTGACATTATCGCAAAACACATTTCGCATAGTTGAAAATTGGCTCCTCTATCGCCATCTCATACTAAATCCCCAAAATAAAACTGCTGCTGTTCTCCCCATCTCGTAAGACCTCCTCTCTAACCTTTTCCATTAAATCTAACAATGGCACAGTTATCTCACCAGACCACTCAACCAAACAACCTAAAGTTTGACTTGCATATCAACCACACAATTAAAACAATAAATAAAAAAACTTGGCTCTCTACATAAGATGAAACCCTTCTTAAATCCCTTAGCCAGAACTGTTCTTGCTCATAGTCATCTACTATCCTCACTTCTCTACGCCTCCCTCTTATTCACAAACCTGAATAAAACTGACCTGAACAAGCTCACAACCTGCTATAACCATATTGCCAGATTTGCCACCACATCTGCTTATAGGAACTATCACTACCTTAACCTCAAACTACTAGGCTGGCTTGAACTACCTAATATTCTACTGGCTAACCAGCTAGTAACTGCCCATAAGATTCTCTACCAACCAGAATGGACACCCAATCTTAAAACTCTCATCATCCCCTACAGGAACCTTAAAACATTTTGATCTTTTAACAAAATGCTAGCTTTCACCTTCAAAGCTAACAACTTAGCTGGGGAAGCTCTGTTTATGAACTCATTTGGTAAAGCCTGGAATTCTATTCCTACAAAACTAATTTTACAACCCTCTCCAACCCAATTAAAAAAAAACCTTAATCAATACTTCATTATGCAATGGCTCTGTCCTTGCTCTACCCCAGACTAATCCCCACACTCTTCTACTGTGCACCCAATTAGGGTTCCCTAGCAGTGTCACTGAATCCTAACCTAGTTACTCTGTACAAACTTGTTGATTAAGTGAAGTCTAGAGTGCATGTTAAGTGACCTATAAAGAGACACACAAATATACATGAACTGTTTGAATGTTGTGCTGGGAACTTGGAAAGTGACCTACAAATATATTGTATAACATCAATCTTGAATTATACTAATAGTGGAATGGTTTCAATATGTAAATATGTAACATTTTCTCTGCATTGTATTTCTCTATTGTATTTCACATTCTATTATGCTGTTCTGTCTTAATGTCTTCTGTATGGAGCTTTTCTCCCCAGGCCTCCGTTGAAAATGGATATATATCCAGTCGGACCATCCCAGTCAACAAATGTAAAATAAATAAATAATAAATTATTTGCAGTTATTCCTAGTTTGTTTTTAGGTATTTAAAAGTATAACTACAAAACAGACAATCTAAATGTAGTATTTATTTCCTTGGAGCTGGTGATACCTCATATTAGGAATATGTTTTGTAGTTAGATTAATTTGACTGGGAGTCAAGGCAAATACTTTGCAGCTTCATAGCTCTTAATTTTAAGGACCCTCTGGAGTGATGTGGCTCACAGCTTCAGAGATTTGAATATAGACTTAGTACTAGAAGTAAGTAAAATGGAGTGCACAGCAAATTAGAAGGGCCACATTATGATGACAAGTGGAATTAAGTAGGTTTGCTGTAGAAATCACACTTTCAAAATCTATGCGAATGGAGTTGTTTTATAATAGTAATTGTGTACAAGCATGTATAAGACTATTTGTGGTCATGCATGCAATGAAGCACCTCAGTGCTGCCATATCTGAAATGGCAGACATACTAAGGTAGGCTAGCACAGTAAAATCCCAACTTGATCCATCATATAAATGGGGAGAAAGGGAGGGAGATAGCAAAGTTAGGAATGTGGAATAGCACCTAGAGATAAACACACAAAAATAACAATAAGGTATAAATGTAAAGGGTACAGAATGACATGTATTTATGGGAAAGGCTCCCATTTTTCAGATAACAAGATAACAGAAACTGTGAAAGGTAGTGAAAAATGGTCAGAGGAGGACAGAAGAAGAAAGGAAGTTAGTAGGGGCACAAAAACAAACATAAAATGCAGACATAGACAATGGTGGTATAGACGCAAACATTACAGATAACAGAGAATGGATGGATTACTGAGAAAGAGTTGACATATACTGATGAGAAACAGTGAAAGACAAACACAATATTAGAAGGGACTCACAAGGTACGATAATACAAGGATGGAGAATGAAACAGGGGAGATGGCAGATGTCACAGTAACAAGGAGGACAACCTCCAGATATCAGTTAATTTTGTGGTTGACATCACATGTAGAATGTGCCTTTGACAGCCGAATAACTGGAATCTGTTTGCCACAAGGCTAAACTAGCCATACTAGGAGGCATTTCACATTTGTGAGTTGGGCATCCAATTGTCACTTCATCTTATATGTCTTCAACTTGTATTGATGATGCAAGGAGCAGAGACAGCTCCATCACTAGATGACCAAGGCAGTCGCCTAGGGCTCCATGGCTTCAGGGGCCCACTAGCCAGGAAAAGAGGCCCACTGATCAGGGGGCTGCCAAAAATTTACGTTCTTCTTTAAGAATGCACTCTGCATCCATTACATTTTGTTCTTTAAGAAGACATGCAGTTTGTCTTTAGCAACATCTCTGCATGCATTTTTAGTAAGACACACATACATCTAAAATGGAATGGAGTGGAGTGCACGATTTTGGAGCATGGGTATTCTGGACAAACATTATGCCGTAGGAGGTTAATGGAGAGCTAAGTAGAAGTAAACTGGTGTGTGTGTGTGTGTGTGTGTGTGTGTGTGTGTGTGTGTGTGTGTAAAATGCCCTAATTAGGGGAGAAAGGTTAGTTAATTTAAATGGAGGAGGCAATAGCTTGAATCCTCTACAGTTCATTTTCAAGAAATTGTGAGTTTCAGTGCATTTTCAAGGTATTACGATGTGAGTTTCAATACATTTTCAAAGACTTGTGAACTTCAAAAAAAGAGAAGTTTACTGCTGCCCAAGCTTAGTCTATTTTCAATGTGCAACTGTTTTGTTTAGCAAATGGTCATTACTGTTTGTGCTAGAGAACTTCAAAGCGGTGTTAGTAGCAAAACAGGTAACATGCTTACTTTTGATGCAGAAATCGGTGTGTTCTACTCACATACCATGTAGAGAGATTGCTTCTACTGTGGTATACTTTAAGTATGTGCGGGGGTGCTACATTCCTGAGTGTGTCCTCCTTTGGATGAGATGCCTTGCAACTATGAATCTGTTGTTGATTTGCCATCCATTCCCTATTGTAATGTTAATGTAGCAGAAGCAATTTATTCTTCAATAGCAGCAGACACTGAATTTGTAGATGAATCACAGTGGGGCTGTGGGTGGAGGGCCTATCTCATTATCCTGGCTAGGGCCCCATTTGACCAAGATCCAGCTCTGGCCAGGAGACCAGTAGGTATTTGTCAGGGCCACTGTCTGTAAATGATCCTCTGGACTCTCTGGAGTTAGCTGCCATAGTGGAAATCAGTGGAAAAAAAAAACACATTGAAGCCATGACCATTAATTATTCAGTGGCTAAAACATACAGTATAATTCGACTGAAGATGGAATTCTTGGAATGTCTTTATTTACTTATTTTATTATTTTAAAGTAAAATAAAGATGGTAAAGGAGCAAACAAAGGCTGCAAATACTCAACAGCATATAAATTCCTTCCACACAAGTATCAAACACAGGAACAATCCAAACTAGAATAAAAACTCAGTTTATTTGTGCACTGGTAAGCGCTTTCACCCCTTCGGGCTTCCTCAGTCCATTAAAACTTGGAAGACAAGAACATTCTACTTTTATACTTCTATAGTATACCAATTAACCAACTGATTAATCCAACCTGTAGCTAATTCATTCAATTTCATTAAAGTGGTATTCTCACTAAAAGAATATCACACTGAAAGACTAAAAATATAGCATACTTCTTACAAATATATGATAATTTAAAAACATAAAATACATTAACTACATAGTTTAAAAATAATTATTTATGATAAATTTGTAGAACATAACTAAAACCCAAACATACAATGGAACTGTGCTCTTTCAAGACATAGAGTAACACAAAAAATGCTCATAAAAATATGTTCTATAATGAGGAATATATAATGCATGCAAACTACACACATCGATTCTCATACTGAAAAATGATATGCATGTGTCGTCAAAACATAAAGTAACACAAAAATGCTCATAAAAATATGTTTAATAATGAGGAATATATAATGCATGTAAACAGTCTACATACATTACATTAATTCTCATGCTGAAAAATGATATGCATGTGTTGGCAAAGAGGCATTACTCTATCAATTACTTAGCTATAAGCCTACATGCTTTTAATAAGGGTTTCAGGGCTACCTTATCATTCAGGCCACGGGGTTTGTTCACCCTAAGTTTAATAATCCACTTAAGCTCACCTCTTTCAATGAAGTTTCTAAGGTCCCCTACTTGACTACTGGGACTAATAGTCTGGATCACCATAAACTTAAGACTATGCTGGTGGCCACACTCTTGGACATATTTGGAAAGTGCATTGGTATCTGAGACTATACGAATCTGATAGACATGTTCTCTTATCCTATCCTTTAATTTTCTGTCAGTCTTCCCAATGTAATATGCAGAGCACATTATACAGCTTGCCAAATAGACAACATGTTCTGTAAAACAATCTGCACTAACACTAAATTTGAACTCATGCTTCATGACTGGATGTATAAACATCACACTGTCATTGATGTAATCACAAAAATTGTATCTACCACAGTGACTGGTACACTGTGAATCAATGGCACCAAGACCACTGCTATCTCTCGAGTAGCATAGAAGTCTCTTTAAATTGTTCTTATTTTTATACATGAAAGTAGGATGGTCACCTACCAGCTCCTTAATGGTTGGATCCACTGTCAATACACCCCAATTATTAACAATAATGTCTTTGATCTCATTGGTATCCTGTTTATAGAATATGGGAACCCTGACTTCTGGACGTGAGGGTTTCTTAACTGGGTTCATACCCAAGCCATTTGATGAAAAGTAAGGGGTGAGCACTACTACCCCTCAATGCCTTAACTCCTTCAAAACCCTCACATACTTCATCCACATTATAGGATCTAGCCAACAGCCTATCTTGCAAGCCCTTCAACTCATTCTGAAATCCCCCATCAGTGGGGTTGAGCCTAGAAGCTCTTATAACTTGACCTTTGATCACATTCTTAAACACATACCTGGGGTGTATACTCTTCCTATGCAGAAGTGTATTCCTATGGCATGGCTTCCTATAAACACCAGTATTCAGGGTCCCATCCCCTAACTTCTCCACAAAGACATCCACGAATGCTATATATGTGTCTGAAGTGACCATGGTAAACGTCAAATAATTAGTGAGCCCATTTATCTCATCTAGGAACTCTGCAAGTCGTTCCTCTCCTCCTGTCCATAATAAAAACAGGTCATCCACAAACTGTTTGTAAAAACAAATGTAATTCTGGAAGCTGTTTAAAGGGAAACATTTTTCTCCCTCCCAAGTGACCATAATCAAGTTGGCATAGCTATTGGCACAGGACATGCCCATAGCTATGCCATCTCACTGAATGTAGACCTGTTCACTAAACATAAAAAAGCTATTTTCAGGGACAGCTTCTAAAAGTGAACACAAAAGATCTATAAACTTGTCACTGTGTTTAGTGTACCTTAACAATGAGCGGTGTATACAGCTAATAACATCTTCATTTGGAATCATGGTAAACTGTGATTGTACATCTAAGGTCACAAACACATACTCATAATCTACAGACAGTAACCCTGTTTCTTCATATAATTCAATAAGAAACAGTTTTGTGTCTCTTAGAACATGTGGTATCTTATCTACAACTGGTCTTAGGAACTTCTCCAGATACAAGGACATGGGTTCTGTTACCCAACCCCTCCCTGCCACTATAGGTCTCATTGGTGGATGTTGGGGGTCCTTATGAACCTTGGGAGTCTCTGCATGACCGGTATGAGTGGACAGTCTACCTTCAGACATTTATGCAACTCAAGTGTAATCACATTACATTTCAAAAGATCATCTAGCATGTCATACAACCTGAACACCAAAACCTCCTCTTCCCTCATAGAAAGTATATCATAGAACTTCTCATCATTTAACATAGATACCATGCTATTGTCATAATCCATTGTGTTCATTACCACTATCAATCAGCCTGGTCTGATTCTAATGGCATCATCACATTTAATTTAGGCAAGGCTCAAAAGACAAACCCACCTCCATAGGTATCACAAGGGATAAGAAACTAAGAGTAATGCTACTCAACGCCAGAAGTCTAAACCTCAAGATGCACACACTCGAAACTCTCCTTAGCATGGAGAACATCGATATCTGTGCAGTAACAGAAACCTGGTTCAGGGCTCCCGAGAGCACCCCAGCACTACCAGGTTATACCTCATACCATGCTTTTCGGCCCCAAAACTTAGACTGAACCACAAAAGGAGGGGGAGTATCGATATTCATCAAAGATACCCACACCTCCAGGTTGGTGGCAAAGCACGAAGCATCAGAGACTATCCATGTGCAACTAACAGTGGGTAAAACTGCCTTCCAGTTTATAGCCTGCTACAGACCACCCTCCCAAACCCAGGAACCCCACTCGGCCTTCCTGAGAACACTGGAAAATATGAAGGTCTCTCCAAACACCATTATATTGGGCGACTTCAACTACCCAAACATAGACTGGGAGCATTACTCTAGCTCCAACACCCTAGCCCAAAGGTTCCTAGAATTTATAAACTCAAATGCTATGGAACAACTTGTTACCACTCCCACAAGAGGGGAAAACATACTGGACCTGATCATCACCAACATGGGGACTCTATGCTCCAGACCAGAAGTGTATCCCTCACTGGTAAGATCAGACCATAAACTAATCTCACTGGATATTCACATCCCGACCCCACCCCCTGCCCAGAAAACCACAGTGAAAAACTTCTCTAAAGCAAATTTCACACTCCTCAAAACTGAGGTGGAATCCTTCAAAGCCCCGGGCCTGTGGAAAATACAGCCCAGACCGCAGAATCCTTTATAAACGCATTCTATGAACACCTTCAGGAATGCATGGATCATGCAATCCCAAATAAAACCAAGACCCAATCCTCCAAAGGCAGACATCCTTCTGGTGGACCCCAGCCATAAACAAACTATACAATAGAAGGAGGAAGCTACTAAATGATAGAGCAAAATCCCAAAAAGGGAAGGCATCACTGATCAGTATTAGCAAAAAACTACGGGCACACATAAAATTGTCTAAGGCCAGCTTCGAGAGAAAAATTGCACAGGACACTAAGGATAATCACAAGGCTTTCTTTAGTTATGTTAGGAACCTGGGTGGTAATTCCCAGATATGCTCAGAATTAGTCCAAAATGACAAAAAATACACCGAACCCAAAGACATTGCCAACATCCTAGCTGACAGGTTCAGCGCAAACTTCTCCCCCCCTCCCCACCAAAAGGGCAAATACATCTCAGATACATGACATCTCAGATGCTCAGGTAAGAGCCGCCCTCTCCAAAGCAAAAAACACAGCATCAATGGGACCAGATGGTGTCCCAGGCTGCGTCCTACATGAACTCCAAGAAGAGCTAAACCCAAACATAAAACTACTGTTCAATCTCAGCCTTACTACAGGATATGTGCCCAAAGAGTGGCATACAGCAACAGTGGTCCCTCTCCATAAAGGTGGTGCCTCAACGGATCCTGGAAACTATCACCCCATAAGCCTGACTAGCTTGGTCTGCAAAGCTATGGAAAGGATCATCATGGACCTCATAAATAAAGATATCGGGGACCTACAAACACTGGATCCTACCCAGTTCAGCTTTGTTAAGGGCAGATCCTGCCTCTTAAACCTGATTGATTTCTTTGAAACAGTCACCAAGGCCATTGACGAGGGGAAGGAGGTCCACACAGCCTACCTGGACCTCGCAAAAGCCTTCGATACAATACCCCACTCGGGCATTATAGATAAGCTCACCAGCTTAAATATAAACCCCTATGTCACTAGATGGATTGCAAACTGGCTCAAGGACAGAACCCACATGGTTAGAATTGCTGGAGCCATGTCAGACTCCAAACCAGTTACAAGTGGTGTCCCACAAGGCTAAGTCCTGGGACCTCTCTTGTTCGGTATATATTTCTCGGAGGTACAGGCCAACACGGAAGGACTGTGGCTGACCAAGTTCGCAGATGACTGCAAACTGGGCCATAATCGACTCTCCAGTCGACACAAGCATCCTCCAAAAGGGCCTCATAGAAACAGACAACTGGTGCCAGAGCCATGGCCTCAAGCTAAATGCCAAAAGTGTATAGTCATCCCTTTGGCAAAAACAAAGTGCCCACAAATTACCACATAGGTGATAATCCATTAAGTACAGAAGAAGTAATTAGGGACCTGGGGACCCAAGTTGATAGCAATCTCTCATTTGACAACCACGTGGCCAAAGTGGTTAGAAAAACATTTTATATAGCCCACCTAATCATGAAGGGATTCACATCTAGATCAGGGGATGTCATCATGCCTCTTTACTCATCCCTCATCAGGCCCATAATTGAGTACAATGCCCCTTTTGGGATGTACCTTACCAGACACCTGCAGCAACTGGAAAGACCCCAAAAGTACCTCACCAAGAGGATCAAAGGGCTCAAACAGATGCCATATGCTGCCCGGTTAAAGAAACTCCAGCTCTACTCAGTGGCATACCGCCTGTTCAGAGGTGATCTGTGCCTGACGTATAAAGCCATGTCCAACCCGGAATTAATGGACATGCTGCACCTCAGAAAATCCAAATCCCATCGAGCTGCATGCTCCAGAGACTTGAACCTCAGCACTGATATAAATAGGACATGTTGGAGGGACAGATTCATAACCCAGAGGCTCCCTTCACTCTGGAATAAAATCCCAGTCCAGGTTAGGCAGAGTCCCTCATTGACTCTCTTCAAGAGGAATCTTGATGAGTGGATGGGAGATTGTAGGTTTACCCCGGGTATCACTTCTGTGTCACTGTCAGACAGAGGCACAGTATACTAACCTCGAAAAAGGGCATAGCAAAATAAATTTAAAATGGGTGGCGAAAGCCAAACACATTCTGGCTAGGCTTATAAATGCCCTAGGGCAGATAGCCTAGTATGAACCTATGAACCTATGAACCTATAAGTCGATTCAAGGCAGTCCTATGTCTAACTGATAAATCCCCCTTCTTCTCATGGACTTTCTATTAAGTTCCATCAGGTGTAAATCCTCTTCAACCAGTTTAGAAAAGGCATCCAATAGGGGGTGGAGGTTAGGATTGTACATACTGGCTTTATAAAATCTAAGTCCCTCTAATGGGGCAATATTGTTAAACTTTAACTTAAGTTGTACATTCCTACTAAATAGTTTAACATCCATAACATTATCTGTTATGTCACTTTTAGTTGAGGGTATAAAGCAGAGTCCTTTATCCAAGAGATCTAACTCATCCTTATCCAAAACCTTCTAAGATAAATTCCATACTAATGTGGATTCACACACTCCCACATCTTCTCTAACATGGGGCCTGTGTGTTCCTCCCCTGTCACTTTGCGTTTTTGCCTCCCTCTGCTCATGGACCTGGTCCTCCCTCCCCATCGCTGATCATTGATGGGGAAAGGGCCTGGTCCTTTAGAGCCAGACTTAAATGTGATGATGCCATTAGAATCAGACCAGCCGATAAAGGCGGACTAATAGTGGTAATGAACACATTGGATTATGACAATAGTATGGTATCTATGTTAAATGATAAGAAATTCTATGGTATACTTTCTATGGGGGAAGTGAAGGTTTTGATGTTCAGGTTGTATGACATGCTAGCTGATCTTTTGAGATGTAATGTGATTACACTTGAGTTGCATAAATTTCTGAAGGTAGACTGTCCACTCATACCAGTCATACAGGTACTCCCCAAGGTTCATAAGGACCCCCACCATCCAACAATGAGACCAATAGTGGCAGGGAGGGGTTGGGTGATAGAACCCATGTCCTTGTACCTGGAGAAGTTCCTAAGACCAGTTCTGGACAAGATACCACATGTTCTAAGAGAACTCAAGAACAGAGTAGTTCTAAGAGACACAGAACAGTTTCTTATTGAATTATATGAGAAAACAAGGTTACTGTCTGTAGATTTTGAGTATGCGTTTGTGACCTTAGATGCACAATCACTGTTCACCATGATTCCAAATGAAGATGGTATTAGCTGTATGCACCGCTCATTGGTAAGGTACACTGAACACAGTGACAAGTTTATAGATCTTTTGTGTTCACTTTTAGAAGCTGTCCTTGAAAATAACATTTATATGTTTATAGAACAGGTCAACATTCAGCGAGATGGTGTAGCTATGAGCATGTCCTTTGCCAATAGCTGCACCAACTTGGTTATGGCCACTTTGGAGAGTGAAAAATGTTTCCCTTTAAACAGCTTCCAGAATTACATTTGTTTTTACAAACGGTTTGTGGATGGCCTGTTTTTTATTATGGACAGGAGGAGAGGAACGACTTGCAGAGTTCCTAGATGAGATAAATGGGCTCACTAATTATTTGACGTTTACCATGGTCACTTCAGACACTTATATAGCATTCGTGGATGTCTTTGTGGAGAAGTTAGGGGATGGGACTCTGAATACTGGTGTTTATAGGAAGCCATGCCACAGGAATACACTTCTGCATAGGAAGAGTATGCACCCTAGGTATGTGTTTAAGAATGTGATCAAAGGTCAGGTTATGAGAGCTTCTAGGCTCAACCCCTCTGATGGGGGATTTCAGAATGAGTTGAAGGGATTTCAAAATAAGCTTTGGCTAGATCCTATAACGTGGATGAAGTATGTGAGGGTTTTGAAGGAGTTGAGGCACTGAGGGGTAGTAGTGCCCGCCCTTACTTTTCATCAAATGGCCTGGGTATGAACCCAGTTGAGAAACCCTCACATTCAGAAGTCAGGGTTCCCATATTCTATACACAGGATACCAATGAGGTCAAAGACATCATTGTTAAGAACTGGGGTGTATTGACAGTGGATCCAGCCTTAAGGAGCTGGTAGGTGACCATCCTACTTTCATGAATAAAAATAAGAACAATTTAAAGAGACTTCTATGCTACTCGTGATCTAGCAGTGGTCTTGGTGCCATTGATTCACAGTGTACCAGTCGCTGTGGTAGATGCAATTTTTATGATTACATCGATGACAGTGCAATGTTTATACATCCAGTCATGAAGCATGAGTTTAAATTTAGTGTTAGTGCAGATTGTTTGACAGAACATACTGTCTATTTGGCAAGCTGTATAATGTGCTCTGCATATTACATTGAGAAGACCAACAGAAAGTTAAGGGATAGGATAAGCGAACATGTCTATCAGATTTGTATAGTCTGATATACCATTGCACTTTCCAAGCATGTCCAAGAGTGTGGCCACCAGCATAGTTTTAAGTTTATGGTGATCCAGACTATTAGTCCCAGTAGTTGAGGAGTGGACCTTAGAAACTTCACTGAAAGAGGTGAGTTTAAGTGGATTATTAGATTTAGTGCAAACAAACCCTGTGGCCTGAATGATAAGGTACCCCTGAAACCCTTATTAAAAGCACGTAGGCTTATAGCTAAGTAATTGATAGAGTAATGCCTCTGTGTCAACACGTGTATCATTTTTCAGCATGAGAATTAATGTGTGTAGTCTGTTTGCATGCATTATATATTCCTCATTATGGAACATATTTTTATGAGCATTTTTATGTTACTTTATGTTTTGACGACACATGCATATCATTTTTCAGTATGAGAACTGATGTGTGTAGTTTGTTTGCATGCATTATATATTCCTCATTATAGAACATATTTTTATGAGCATTTTTTTGTGTTACTCTAAGTCTTGAAAGAGCACAGTTCCATTGTATGTTTTGGTTTTAGTTATGTTCTACAAACTTATCATGAATAATTATTTTTAAACTATGTAGTTAATGTATTTTATGTTTTTAAATTTTCATACATTTGTAAGTAGTAGGCTATATTTTTAGTCTTTCAGTGTGAGATTCTTTTAGTTAGAATACCACTTTAATGAAATTGAATGAATTAGCTACAGGTTGGATTAATCAGTTGTTTAATTGATATACTATGGAAGTATAAAAGTAGAGTTGTTCTTGTCTTCCAAGTTTTAATGGTCTGAGGAAGCCCAAAGGGGTGAAAGCGCTTACCAGTGCACGAATAAATGGAGTTTTTACTCCAGTTTGGACTGTTCCTGTCTTCGATACTTGTGTGGAAGGAATTTATATGATGTTGAGTATTTGCAGCATTTGTTTGCTCCTTTACCATCTTTATTTTACTTTAAAATGTTGCTGCTGGTTTTTTGGTAAGGAGCATTTACTCCCTGGTATCATAATTTTGTGTTTGATTCACTTATTTTATTATGTTTGTTTAAAATTATAAGGAATGAGGATGTTGACTCTTTTAACTATTGTTTTGTTGGTGAACCAGCAATGGCCAGATAATAAGCCATTTTCTTTGCCCAAACAGTTACACTGGTTCCAGCAAAGGTAGTAATCTTTTAATATATATGTGAAACAGAACTTTTAAATACATCCACAGACAAATGTAACCTTGCTATGTTGCTGGTAGGAAAACATTTCTCAAGAGACAATCATGATTCAGAATGTCATTATCTGTAGTAAGGGCTCCAAGTTTAATATCTAGTTTTTCAGCCAGTCATCTGCTTGTCCAAAAATCTCATGCAATGTTTTTCTATCCCTGACATAGGGTTGACAAACTTGGTTAGTGTAGTAAAAGTAAACAGTATTCTTTTTCTGTACTGAAGGCCAGATATAGTGTTGCTACCATCTTTGCAACTCTGTATGACTACTGTTTTTCTTTTCTAAAAGGAAATAGATTTTTCCTTCTTCTCATGAAGGCACACTTTTTTCTCTTAGCTGCAAATCATTTCCCCAGATAATGGAATAAGGCATACCTCATACATTAATGTACACAACATGTATGCCTATCACACATTAATAATCTTAATTATTTGTTCCAACTTTACAGCAGTGGATTAACATGACCACACAACTTGGATTAGACAATACTATGACATTACTGCATAAGTCTCCACAGAAGTATCTGAAGGAAAAAGACTGCTTGATTATGAGCTTCAGAAACTAAGTGCACATGATGCATACATCTGGTTGTGTGTCTGTCTGTTCTATGAATATAATGGTTTATGTATCTATAGATGTGTACCATGTTGGTGTTTATTTGTTGTATTATATATTAGACATATATTTGTAGGGACTTGACTGTATGTCTGGCATTGTAAAACATCATTAAAACATTTGCTTTGTGTGTATACTTTATTGCTGATCTCTCCTCAAACTGTTACCTACACCTTATTCCTCTCCTTCTTTCCTTTATTATTATCATCTCCAACTACCATTCCTCCAGCGATTACAGTAAGCAGGAAACATATATAACTCTGGTTAAAGAAAGTAAAGTTTGGCAGAGGACAGCAAGGCTTTATTATACATAAAAAGTATTTTGCAGCCTAGCATCTGAAGGATGACACCAGGTAAGCTTCAGAGATCCACATTGGCTAAAGACTAGTAAACAGCATGGTATGGGATGAAACTGTATTCTTAGATTTGTTGCCATCAAACATGAAGAATATTTCTTCATAGGTTTTGTGTATATAGTGCAGATGTATACATGAAGCCACAGACCATTGCTGCTAAGACCATGTGTGCTTGAAACTCATAAACTGTGTTCCCTAAGCACTGTATTGTTAAATGCAAGCTGCAGTTTGTTATGATCCTTGTTAATTTTTTTCCAGCTATTTTCTGAAGCAACAGACAGCTACTGAAAACTACTAGTTATCAAATGCATATGGTGTGAGTTCTAAAACCCTGTATCATGTAGCTATGTATCAAATGCTTGTTATTTATAATACTACAGTCTCTGGTTTCTTAAGAAATAATTTGTTCTCCAACCTATATGCAACAAGAATTACTTCTTTCTTGAAACAAGATCAGGAAATTCTCATGATAGATGAACTAGAAATGAAAAACTGCCATTTAGACTAGGAGTGCCAGTTTTCCTCAGTATAACACTGCAGTACTATATTCATAACAGTAACTTGTCTTTGACACTAGGAAGTAACTAAGACTGTATCTATGCCATTTTTTGTCTTAATTTGTTTTTATGGAAAGCTGATACATGTGGAGGGATTATGATATGCAGCAGCATTTGTGAAGAAATAGTAATTAATGTGTAAAAGTTGGTATTAGCTAAACATATCCTTTTTCAGAGGAATTACTGAAAAGCATCACAACAGCAGTTTCATTATGCACAGGCAGGCTATAGCTGATAGAACTAACTTATATAAACAGAAATTAAAGATAGAAAAGTCTCTATTGTGCTAGGGCCTCTGTTTACTTAGTACTTTTATTGTGCTATTCACTTGAATGAGGCCTTCATTCTCTATTCACACCCTAACTGAGTCAATAGCATTTCACAGAGCAATAAAAAGGTATTTTCCCCAACAGGTAATAAAGCTAGCACACAGAACAAATAACACAGTGTTTCTAATTACAGAGTACCCAGGTTTCATACTGACTTATATCATTATCAAGCTGTGTTAGACACCTCTATTCCTCAGACAACTTTGTCTACTTGCCTGCTAGCTTAAACATGAATCCTGAAAACAGTCTCTCATACTGGTACTGAGGACCCTTCACCAAGAATAAGTTTTAATGCCCCCATTATATCCAAAATATGACCTATAGCATTGATATAGCTGAAGAGCTCTGTTAAAGCTACCTAATTCTTTTGTGAATTAGCATCTTTATAGAAAAGCTACACATACAATAAACATAATGTCACAGTGAACATTGTTTGTGCTGCCCATTTGTAAATAATCTAAAGCTAAACTTTGCTCCTTACATACTATTTTCCTTTAAAATATTGTCTAAGCCATACATTTTCTAATGACACTTTTCTGTGTGCCTTCTGATATATATATTTTTTTAGGTTATTTCAGTAATCATTTTAGTTCTGCTTTCAAATACCCATTTAAGGTATAATATAAAAGTCTCCCACAGAACAAATGCTATTTGTTGAAAAGGAAGCTTAAAAGAAAACAGACACATTTTTATTTGTTCACCTATGTCTGACATGTTGGCATTCATTGTAATATATTTTTATGTAGATCTTTATAAGAATAATAGCAGAAAGTTCTGAATGGAAGTTCATACTACTGGAATAACAAACTCCTTTTTAACTATCTTATGTGCCTGTAAAAGTATGGATAAGAAAAAGTGACAAACAATTAAGATGCAATTTAATGCGACAAGTATTGAAAATGACATCATGGTTTGAAATTCAATCATTTAATGGGTTATAATATTTGAATAAACAGTGAATATTTTAAGACTTTCAGTATGTAACTTTCAAACTTATTCAAATACAAAAAGAAATACAAATTATTCAGCCAGTTACAGCCAAGTATATCTATTCAGTATGACCTTTTTTTCATTTTTACCAAAAGTTCAGAAGGTCAGCACATATTCCCAGTTTTAGCTTTCTACGTGATTTATGCCCATCTATGGTAAACCTAACTTTTGTAGTGTCTCCTTATTGAATTTTCAGCTATTGTGTCTACAAAACACAGCCCTGTGCCTTTATTACCATGTGAAAATGACTTCTATACAGTATTGTAAGTGCATATAAATAGCTCATTCACAAATGAGACAAATACAGGCTAAAAGTGAAAGCCCTCTTGATTGCTCACCATAATGTTAAACATTTAATACATACCATGGAGTATTGGATGCTGTATGCAATGTAACTATTGTAAAAGGGTAATTTGTAAGTTTTTGTGTTTTAAAGCATTGGTTATACCATTATACAGCAGAATTGTACTATCTAGAAAAGGATAAGCATTTTTTCAGGCTGGATTAAAGGGTCATAACAAGGCTAATTATATGACTTATTTTTGTATAAAAGTAGACTTCTCTGGCAGATTTGCTAGTGTGTCACGTGGGAGGTAGGTGGTCCTGGACTGGCGTTTGACAGGAGACTGTAACTGTACCTCAGCCAGAGGTGGGTTATTATGCCTGTAGAGGGATACCCAGGAAGGATGAGTGTCTCCATCTAGCTTCACCCCCCCCACCATACCACCTTGCTTAGTTGCTAATTCTAATCATAACCCTAAACGTACACATTATCCTGCTAAAAAAAAATTTCCCTAATAGTACCACTGCTAAACTGACACTTTATTTAGGTTTTGTAGCTGAGGTTTACTGTTACAGTTCTTTTTAATGGGAGGGATTAGTAATGTTTTGTGATTCTCTTTTTCATGTTTTACTATTTGTGATTTCTCTTTTGAGTTTTCACCCTTTAATGATATAATCAGATAGACAAATTAACATATAGATATAAAATAGATACATATATACATATATATATATATTTTTTTTATGCATGTGTACATGAGTGTGTGTGTTTGTGTGTTCATTTGCATATACACACAGACACACAGACACATGCCACGTTTGCACATTTGCATGCCAGTGTGTGTATATTGTACGAATCACTGTTACATATTGATTCTTTTGGAATGGTTCATAGATTCATAGTTTAGATGGTTCATAGGTTAGTACTAGGCTAACTGCCCTTGCAAGCTATTTAAGCCTAGCCAATTATCCCTTGTGAGACTCGAACCCTGCACCTTGTGTCTGTAAGGCAAACACCTTAACCATTAGGCCACCTTCCCAAACCCTGTCTTGTATTTGTCTTGATTTTTATGTCTTGTATATATTGTACATAGTTTTGTTACTTCCCCTACACAATTCTTTTAAAGATTTTCTTTAAAAAACATAAATAAAAAAAAACATTGAAGAAAAAATTATCACTTTTACAAATCTTGGTTCTTTTAGCAGTGTCACAAAATTCTTTAATTGCATTGTACTGTCAGTACAGTTTATTTAATTTGCTTAAGGATAAATTACTTCCTCTGAGAAATTCTTACTTCACTTTATAATATTCACTTCCAGTGATATTTGTATTTGTAGGGACAAGATGACATTATGTGTATAATGAGTCTGTATTTAAGTAAAAACAAGGAAGACTAAGCATAGCTCTCAACCTTCCATCTCCAGAATGAGATGCATTAACCCTTATAACGTGTCATGAATGGAGATACTGCCAGCCCAGCTATCTGGAATTTTGTAAATAATTCTATGCCATTTGTGAATATCAACAAGATTCATATGCCTGTATTAAAAATGTATTAGAACTGTATGCCATATAAGATGGTTTGTACAGACGTGTGCTGAAGATGTATTTTACAAAGAGTGTTTTATTGTTTTATGACTTCCAGTATCTGCTTTATATCTAAAAAAATCCCTTGTCTATGTATTTTCACAGGCAGATGCTAAATGCTGCCAGTTGCATCAGTGGGGGGTTTCACCTGAGATACAAACAGATGACAAGAAATGATGTCAGTCTGCAAGCTATCCCAGAGTAATATTTCAGATAATAATTTGGTAAGTCTCTTAGTGAGAAACTGGATTCTGTATTTTGACTTTGACCTGACAGTATTAAAATCCACTCACCACATCTGCCTTGCTTGCTCTAAAGTAAGTTATTAGGGTACAGTAATTGTTTTAGATGCAGTCATAAATATTGCAAAGCTTAGCTTAGAAGTTTTCTTTATTTATTTGAGACTGTCCTGCAATGTTGTTTTAAATATTTCCTGTGATTTTGAACTCTGATGTAACTGTAAGTATATACTGAGTATTTCCTTGTTCTTTTATTATTTATTATTAACTATATTTAAACCTTTCATTGTGGCTGAACTGTGTAGAGGCATATTTATGTTCTAAGATTACTTGCATATTTATTTGGTGACACCGTGAAGGCCACTCCTAATAGCCTTGCTGCTGGTCAAACTACCATTTATGCTGATAGTAACATTACACAGTACGATTGGACACTCTTTGCTAAGGACCTTAAAGTGGCTGATGAAGAAGTATCTGGTGGCAGTAATAACTACTTTATAGTATGGTCAGAAGGGGACATAGCCAGTAAACCAGTGTTTGTGTGTATGTGTGTAAAACAAATTTCCAGGAGTGTGTGTGTCAACTACTTGGGCAGGAACATGAAACACTGGTTGGTCAGAGAGAGTGTTGGAGTTCTTGGTTTAACCACTCAGCTGAGATCTCGGCTCTATAGCTGTGCCAGTGGGGAGTCTTATTGGAGATCTGGAGAAAGAGTGAGAGACCAGCCCCTGATTGACTGTGGTCTCTATGTGCTCTTAAGGGAAATTGCACTTGATGCAGTGAGCTGCATCTGGAAATACTGTGTGTGCACCTGTTGTCCTCCCCGTGTATGTCCCCCACTGGTGCTAGTCGTGAGGACTGAGGCTCCTTGATTACTGGGCCAGAGGTGAGGCAACACTCATGTGTGCTAACTCTAATCATAACCCTAACCCTACACATTATCCTGCTTAAAAAAATAAAATAAACTTTCCCTAATAGTACCACTGCTAAGATGGCAGTTTATCTTGATTTTCTAGCTGAGGTTTACTGTTACAGTTCTTTCTTTGGTGGGGGGATAAGTCACGTTATGTGATTCTCTTTTTCATGTTTTGCCATTTGTGATTCCTCTTTTGAGTTTTCAACCTTTAATGATACAATCCGATAGACCAATTGATATGTGTGTGTGTCTATATATATATATATATATATATATATATATATATATATATATATATATATATGCATGTGTGCATGAGTATGTGTGTTTGTGTGTTCACTTGCATATACACAAAGACACATACACACATGCACACATTTGCACATTTGCATGCCATTGTGTGCATATCATAAGAATCACTGTTACATATTGATTCTTTTGGAATGTCTTGTGCATATTGTACATAGTTCTTGTATTTCTTGTACACAATTCTTGTAAAACTTTTCTTTAAAAAACATAACAAATTTGAGAAAAAAATCACTTTTACAAGCATTGATCCTTTCAGCAGTGTCACACAATTCTTTAATTGTGTTGTACTGTCAGTACAGTTTATATAATTTGCTTAAGGATAAATGACTTCCTCTGAGAAATTCTTACTCCACTTTATAATATTCACTTCCAGTGATATTTTTATTTGAAGGAACAACATGACACAATGTGTATAATGAGTCTGTATTTAAGTAAAGACAAGGAAGGCAAAGCATAGCTCTCAAACTTCCACCTCCAGAACGAGGAGCACTAGCCCTTATAATGTGGAACAAATGGGCAAAATATGGAACACATACTAACAGCTTACTAACAACTTCAACTAGGAAAGTCATAGGATGGTTAAAACATGCTGGGTTTACTTATAAAAAAGATTTTTAATGAATTAATATGACTCATTTCTATTTACCATGGATATCAGTTAAAAATTTCCTAAAACTGAATATGTGACAGACCCTTTCAATGTGGAACTTTGAGGATCATGAACTTTTTAAGACACCAAACAAGGTACATTCCTTGTAATGAGGTACATTTGAAGTGCATGAGTTTAAGAATTTATTAGCATTTAATAGACATTTAAAAAAAACCAGGACATTTCTTCTACATCTTCTGTTCCTCAATATTTACTATATTTTAAGTAAGCTTAGAAATGAAGCACTGTGAACACCCTGACATTTAGTCAGCTTAAAGTATCAAATAGTGAACAGGGTCCAACTGTTAAGTTTTAAAATATACTTATTTAAGGCATGATTTACTTTCTAGCAAGTTGGTACGTGGTGAAGCAGCTTGGCAGCAAGGAACCCCCTCCCATTCTTCAAAGAATCTGTTAGTTTTCAACAAATGTATGTCTATTAAATGCTGGACTAATCAGCCTACTTTAAGACATGGCTTACCTGATAGTACTACACAATAAAATCTCTTTTTTTCTTACTATTAACAGTACATAGCCTTTTTCTCTTAGACATTTTACTGATTGTTTCTGGACTGTGTTTGCCTTTGGGAATGGCTCAACCCACTCAGTTCACTCTCGCTTCACTAAGGCTCACTCCACTCCTCTACCCTACCCCCATTCCCACCCACCCCCACTTTCCTTAAACTTATTAACCTGAACCACACCTTTCTAACTCATTATCCTATAACTTGCAGTTACCTCATCCAACACACCCAAAAGCAATTATTTATTCCACTTTCTCCCCTTCCACCTCACTAACCATTATTTCATCCCTCATATAACTCTCCTACTATCTTATATAACACTGTCTCCATATTATTGTATCAGTACATTTCTGTCTCTATTAAACTGCAGACACCAACCCATTCACATTTTCTCCTATTTCCCTACTAGTTCATCATGTCAGTTTTCACCACTGTTTTGAGCAACTCTCTCCTACTCATTGCCCTCTACCTAGCTTCCTGCTCCACTAGCTTCATCACATCAAACATAACACACTACCCATCTCCTGCAATCCCCACTATTACATACCATACAAAGCCAAATATCCATTTTCATATCTGTTCTAACCTCTACACTAACTCTAACATTTTGCTTTTCCACTATAAATATGCCCATACCCCTAACCCTCCTTCCTAGCCATAGTTCTTTAATCAACATTGACTAATTCTAAAGACATGCTTCTGGAGCATTTCTCCCCGGGCCTCCGCTGAAAACAGGATCTGTGGAACCTAGTCGGACATTCCCGGTCAATAAATGTTAAATAAAATAAATAAATAATATCCAAGTTCAAACTCTCTCTCATTCTATACTCACTAAAAGAAATCAAACTCCAAGCTGACAAACATCCTAACCCAGGACCCACACAGCTACTCCCACCCAACCCAATAACACCCATCACACCTGCTAATACTACTCTCCACCTTCTTCCCCTCAAAAATTCCAAATCAGACTTATTCATAACTAATTTTAACCTCAGAAGTATCACGAAAAAAAAAAAAACTAGTGAATTTCATTCAGCACTAGCTACCTACACGCCTGATATAGTAATTATTACACAGACATGGCTAAAACCATACATTAAAGATGAGGAAATACTTACTAGAGATTATAATGTTATTAGACAAGATAGGCTGAACAAACATGGTGGAGGCATTGCCATCATGTATAAAAATTTCCTCAAAACTGAAAAATTAATATGTACTCCTCCAGATATATCAGAAGCAGAAATTCTAACCACACAATTTGAATTAAATCCACATAAAACCATAATAGTTTTTGCCTCCTACCTATCACCAGGAAATAATCTACCTACCATTGAAAGTCTCCTATCTTGGGCATCCTCTACTTTCAACCAATAAACTATATGGCTAGGTGATTACAACTTGGACTGGCTATCTTGCTCATCTGACAACCTCTCCAATTTTATCAATTTATTCAATTTCACCCAAACTATAAACTTCCCCACTAGACTCGATAAACACACTAAGAAATAATTTATTCTAGACTGGATAATAACCAATAAGCCAAACTTTGCCCAGCAGGCTGGGTGCCCCTTTGATTGTCCCAGTGATCACTCCTTTCTTCTAAGGAAGCACATTCACTCCCCTGTAATGTCATTTTCAAACACATACACAACAAATGAAATTTTTACCCTTCCGTCTTAAATTCCCTACTTCAAAACTGCAACTTGTCACCTCTAAAATCACTCCACCTAGACCAAGTTGTACAATATTTTAATGATACCTTTCTCAACATCCTTAATAACCTTGCTCCAACAAGAAAAATTCACTTCAAAGCCAAAAACCTACCTTGGATAACCAAAGATGCTAAATCTCTTATTAAACAAATGGATAGAGCCTGGACAGATTATAAAACCTCCAAAACCTCAGAAAACCTCACATCTTACAAACAACTAAGAAACCTAACTAAAAAGCAAATATTATCTGATAAAAAATCTTATTTTCTAGCTTGTCAGCAAAAACACATAAATAATCCACAACAATTTTGGCAAAACATTAACTACCTCTTCAGCCCTGGCAAAATCTCTATCTCTTCATCATCTACAACACATAGCAGTGAATGTTTAAATTCCCAATTTAACTCTCATTTCATCATAACTATCACCTCATTTTTAAACAACAAATCTTACCAACCCCTTACAGTGCCTATCCTTACTAACTCTAAACCTAACTACTTCTCTTTTAAACCCATACAAACCTCTTATATAAAAAAACTCCTAGCAAAACTAAAACCTACCTGTCTAGCAGATGTACAACTCCCTAATGACTTCTTAAAAACTGCTGCAAGCTCCATTGCCTATCCCATATCTATTCTAATCAATTGTTCCATTTCAGAGCAATATGTCCCCAATCTATGGAAAATATTCCATATCATCCCCCTCTAGAAGGGAGGCCCATCTAAAGATCTCACTAATTATTAGCCCATTGCCATTCTCTCAACCCTAGCCAAAAACTTAGAGGAATGTATCCATAAGCAGCTCCTAGACCCAGGGGTATAGCCAGGATTTTCAAATTTGTACTCACAACTCCCAGACTGTTGCCCCTTCAACAAGCCACACCCACATTACCACTACTGACCAAGCCACGCCCCCTTTATATTGACAGATCACTTGGAAGTATATGCCAGGGTAGTAATTACACGATGCATGAACATTTTCATTCCAAAGGTACATCTTCCGTAAGTCAAAAAACAAAATACTTTTCCATTTACACTAGGACAGATCACTTTACACCCCCAAGATTACTCTTCTTCCCCTTGCAGCCCCTAACCCATGTAGTGGCTCATTACACCTCCAGTGATGCTGCTGACTAAAGGACTGTCAATGTCTAGGCATCACATGCTCCTCAGTGTTGTGGTCTGTAGGTACAACATATAGTACTCTCCCTAAGTAACATCCAAGCTATGACCCACAACTACCTCCCTTTCACCAGCATGGGTCACCTGGCAATGCATGATCACTCCTATGGCCTACAGTCACACAAAGCCTTTTGGAATGGTAAACCTTACATTCCCAACAGCAAATACATTTTAGATGGGCTAAGTCATATTGCCACCGACAATTAATGAAGATGTGTACCCATGGGGAGTCAATCAAGTAAAAAGTAAAGCAGTTGAAAATTTACATCCTTACTACCCTGCTTACATTCTGTGAATCTCAAGCCTTTGCTGAAAGGAAATTGGTTAAAGCAAGAAAATTATGCTTGGCGCCAGAACTGGTGGGACTGTCTACTGTCACATGCTCTAGGCACTTGTTTGGAGCTTTTTCTAGTCTTATGAACTAGTGATAGTCTGAACAAAATTATTGAAAAGAAAAGAAATTCAAGGAAGAAATACCATGGCCAATACTAGGAACTACAATACCCAGAAGGGTATGAAACCCCTCAAACTAAATAAGCAACTCAGAAATCTTATCAAGCCCACCAAAGCCAGATTTGAGGCAGAAATATCCTCAAAGATAAAAGATAATGTCAAGGTCTTCATCAGCTTTGTTCACAACCTCAAAGGTAACATAACAGTGTGCTGAACAAATTGTAAATGAAAACACTTAAAAGGAATCAGAGAATATAGCAAACTTGCTGGCTGATAAATCTAATTAAGTTTCACCCCTTCTTCCCCTCAATACCTTTTAGAAGACACCCTCGACCATAAATCCTCTGGCTATCACTAGCAAACAAGTCTTCAATGCACTTTCCAAGTCAAAGAATACTACCTCAATTGGCCCTGATAATATCCTGGGATACCTCTTAGATAGCATGAAACATGAGGTATCAAGCACTCTAAAATCACTGCTCAACATTAGCCTAGTAATTGGCTTCATACTTAGTGAATGGAGGACTGCAGTAGTTAATCCTTAGCACAAGGTTTGGCCTTCTACTGACTTGGATAACCACAGACCATAAGTCTGACTGGTCTTGTACGTAAACGCATGGAAAGAATTATCATAGATATTTTAAATAAAGACACAGGGAACCCATTTTCTTATTTACTTCTACAATTAATACAGATATTTAAATAAAATAGCACAAGCACCGACAGCCATTTGCTAAATACATTCTCACAATGAAAACGGACTCAGCATGAGCTGCAAACTTCTCTGCCCTTGAAACTCATATTCATTGAAATGGCATGAAAACCCACATTAAAAGAAAATGCATCTGACAGTGGAGGATTAAGTTTACCTTTGAGCTGTTTTCAAACCATAGGGTCCTTGCACACATTTATAGGGCCATGCACACATGTATGTGTTCTTTGATTCGCCCTCATGATAAATTATATTCCTTATATAATACATCACAATTTGTTAGAATGGTGTTTTAAATTTGTAGTTATGAACATTTTTCTAGAAAGCAATGAAATAAAATGTATGAAATAATGATAAAGCTACACATTTCAGAAAATTTTGACCATAAAATGCCACTCAAACTTCTATC